>NW_028301541.1:5055000-5070000 GCF_042242905.1 Orbicella faveolata
TAATGAAGTAAGCACCGAATATAATGAGGTAAGCACCGAATATAATGAAGTAAGCACCGAATATAATGAAGTAAGCACCGAATATAATGAAGTAAGCACCAAATATAATGAAGTAAGCACCGAATATAATGAAGTAAGGACCGAATATAATGAAGTAAGGACCGAATATAATGAAGTAAGCACTGAATATAATGAAGTAAGCACCGAATATAATGAAGTAAGCACCGAATATAATGAAGTAAGCACCGAATATAATGAAGTAAGCACCGAATATAATGAAGTAGGCACCGAATATAATGAAGTAAGCACCGAATATAATGGAATAAGCACCGAATATAATAAAGACAGCACCGAATATAAGGAAAAAGCACCGAATATAACGAAGAAAGCACCGAATATAACAAGGGAAGCACCGAATATAATGGAATAAGCACCGAATATAATGAAGACAGCACCGAGTATAATGGAATAAGCACCGAGTATAATGAGTTAATCACCGAATATAATAACATAACTACTCAATATAATGACATAACCACCCAATATAATAAAAAAAAGTATCATAAGACAGTTCTGGCGTTCCATAGAAGACGCACATAACCGCTAAAAAGCGAGACTCTGAGACCTGTGAAATTTGACAATAATGTTGTGAGACTCATGGTTTTTAAAGGACCATTTGTCACCCCTTGGGTTAACCCATAGAAATGGTAGAGCTTTTAAGCTGTATTTAAAAATAGTTACAGTTTGCAGTCACAATTTATTATTGATTTCCAATACAAATTGTGTAGGTCCAGAAAATATCCATACTCCCCCCACAGAAGGGATTGGAATTTCCTGGATGTAGGAGGGTTCTGTAAGACCGAAAAATTTAAAGAAATGTGGGAAGCTTTTTTGGAATTTCCAGTGGGGTTGGGGGGTCTTAGAAAAAAATCCTTTCCGTGGGGGAGGTATGGTTATTTTCTGTAACTACGCATTGCAAAATAGAATTTACGTTCACGGTTCTCATTAAGTACCAGCCATGGGCTAAAAAAACTGGCCACTTCGATTTCTGAGCTGCCTACTTTTCATGAAATATTATGTGAGTAAGTTGTATGTAAAGAGTAATTTATAGAAAACACAGGTTTGAATCACTGAATCTTGACTGTTCATGTGAAGGTATTAGCTAGGGAAAGGGCATGGGGTTGGGATGAATTATGCCAGCGCTGTAGTCTTTGTAACCCTTTAACATTCTTGGCATTTCGACCTTTTCCAAAATTGAATTTTTTTAAAAGAAATACCACTAAGAGAATGCATAAAATAACATTTCAGAAACTCTCAATTTCAAATTTTCTGGGAGAGCATGTCCCCAGGCCTCCCTAGAGGCTTGTCCCTTCGGCACTCGAATTGGTGTCAGCCGTCTACATCATGAAACAAGCCCTGTACTCCCTAAATTAATGAGAACCCTGTATGTTACCGGGCATATAGCCAATGCTAATTGAGGCAGGCACAGTATGCAGTGGCTGAAGGTTGTTCACATAATGGTAACATTCTCTGGTTTCTCTGATGTTTTGAAGAAAAATTTAGAGGTACCACTGTATAATTAAATTCACAAGAACACTAGAGAAAGAAAATTGAACCATTCTGTGACTTTCAAACCTGAAAATTGTTCATTGAATGTACAGAGTATAATTTATGGGTGCATGAAAACAGCTGCAAGTTTCAAACAGCAGTTCAATCTCTATTTGGTTTAATTGCTACATATGTGTAATGTGGGGTTTAAAACTTCTTAATATGAATTAAATGGAAAATCCTAATTTGAAGGAATTAGTTAGAATTCCACTAATGAACAATTATTTTTAGATTATTCACTCTTGATTTATATGAAGTGATTTGTTTCATCATTCTAGTTTCATTTAGTATATTTACTAGAAGGTGCGATCTTTTTTTCTCCTGTGAAGAAGCACTCAGTGATTTAACCTATCCATGAGGATGTCTGTTTCAAGTTAAACAAGAATAACTACATCTCACAATTGACTATCGAGCAGATCACTCTGATACTTACATACATACATACAAACTTTATTGATACTCCCTAAGTGGGTTTTTCAGCTCAATACAATTACAATTACAAATTTAATCAACAATGATTTAGATAAACATATACAGGCAAAAACTAACGATAGATAAATCCGACGTTTCGGCGACATCTTGGTGCCATTGTCAAGGGAAACTAATTAAATATGCGATTTCAAGAGTAACTAAGAGTTCAGAGTTTCTAATTTGCATAAGTTAGACAAAGACTTTAGCGCGAACTGAGTCTGATTGTACATTTAAACACGGTCGTAATTGTTTAATGAGTAACATCTCATTAATGAGACAATCAAACTTGTTGTGGCATTTTTTCAACACGCTAAAACAATTGTGAAGGTCATCCGGAATCCTGCCTGCGTGTCTATTATCATAGTGATTGCGTACTGACGAGGTCTTGCTTCTATGTCCATCAACGCGTACGAACAGATGGCCACGGGTGTAACCGACATAACCAGCATCGCACTGGTCACACTTGAAGTTATACACAACGCATTGTTGATCAATGAGCTGAGGCTTAGGTTCGCTTGTCGGGAACTCCTGGGCAATCTTGCGGCTCGTAAACACCAGTTGAACACTGGTCTGCAGCTTCACACTGAGATCTTTCAACTGTGTCTTCACGATATTAGCAGACTCCTGGTCTTTAAAGGGTATGACAACCCGAGTAGTGTTTTCTGTCGTAGATCTGGACCGTAATGAGGGCTGGTCAGCGACCTTTAAATTTAGGAAGGTTTTAACAGTGGAGTCAACAAGGTGCTTGGGATATTTCAGTTTAGAGAAAACAGACTTCCTAAATTTAAAGGTCGCTGACCAGCCCTCATTACGGTCCAGATCTACGACAGAAAACACTACTCGGGTTGTCATACCCTTTAAAGACCAGGAGTCTGCTAATATCGTGAAGACACAGTTAAAAGATCTCAGTGTGAAGCTGCAGACTAGTGTTCAACTGGTGTTTACGAGCCGCAAGATTGCCCAGGAGTTCCTGACAAGTGAACCTAAGCCTCAGCTCATTGATCAACAATGTGTTGCGTATAACTTCAAGTGTGACCAGTGCAATGCTGGTTATGTCGGTTACACCCGTGGCCATCTGTTCAAACGCGTTGATGGACATAGAAGCAAGACCTCGTCAGTACGCAATCACTATGATAATAGACATGCAGGCAGGATTCCGGATGACCTTCGCAATTGTTTTAGCGTGTTGAAAAAATGCCACAACAAGTTTGATTGTCTCATTAATGAGATGTTACTCATTAAACAATTACGACCGTGTTTAAATGTACAATCAGACTCAGTTCGCGCTAAAGTCTTTGTCTAACTTATGCAAATTAGAAACTCTGAACTCTTAGTTACTCTTGAAATCGCATATTTAATTAGTTTCCCTTGACAATGGCGCCAAGATGTCGCCGAAACGTCGGATTTATCTATCGTTAGTTTTTGCCTGTATAAATTACAAATTTAAATTTAAATTAATTAAGAATATAAGTACAATAATATTGTAATTGCAAAAAATATGTCAAGAATATTACAAATTATATATCTAAAAAAAAAAAGGAAAAAATTAACCTAATAAAACATTTCCAAAATGACACCTAAAATTCTTGGGGCATTTTAAGGACTTAATATTATTATTCTAAGAGTTCCAGAGTTTGGCTCCTCTGAAAGCAAAAGTGCGCTGCCCTGTTGACAGGCGACGTAAGGGTATGTCCAAGGCACCAGACGATTGAGTTTGTCTATTATGGACTTGGGAATGTAGTTTGAACATATCAGCAAGATGGTCTGGAACAAGTTTGTTAATACATTTGTGCATCATAGTTGCATCATTTAGAATAAGTTTCTCTCTAATAGGAAGCCATTTCAGTGATCACAGCCCATCCGAAATATGGTCATATTTTTTCAGTTCCAGAATAATTCTTCCAGCGAAATTTTGGACTTTCTGTAACTTGTCAATATTGCTGTTGCTGGTATTACTCCAAACAGTTGAACAATACTGAAGTTTACTAGAAAAATATTAATTTATTACCAACAAAAAAGCGTTTTCCTATCCAGGAGATGCTTAATTCTGTTAATTCGTTTCAATTTAAGGAGGCAGTTCGAAGCAGTCTTATTGATATGTTTGTTGTAACTGAGGCATGTGTCGAGAAGAACACCTAAGTCTTTAACAACAGGCACAGGTGTTAATTCTTTGTCAAACAGTGTTATACTGAATGATGACAGTTTCTGCAAAAGTGGAAAAAAAATTCTTACAATAATATGGGGGATCAAGTAACATGTTCAGAGAATATATCAATGATTGTGATTGGTCCATATACAGAAAAGGATTGTTTAATCTGTACCAATGAACAATCTCGTAGTACTGAATACTAGCACCAGGTCCCCATCGGCTAATTTTCATTGTCAATAAGTAGACAGATGCATGAATTTACAATCCATGCGATGTTGACGCAATGAGCAAGAGCGGATATGTCAACATTTGTTACTTGTAAAAAACATATTGACATCAGTTTTTTACGCGTCTATCCTGTTATTGACAATGAATTTCATCATAACATTGTCAATTGAAAGTAGTCTGTGGATCTACTCGGCTATCACCTTGTGGATCCACAGCTACTTTGACAATGTTATGATGAAATGCATGATCAATATGTTCAGGACGGATACATGAAAGACTGACGTCAATTTGTTAAATAACGAAAATGTAGGTAAACAAAGTCAAAAATACTCAATGAAAATGTGCAGTTCCAGAAAATATCCATACTCCCCCCACAGAAGAAATTGGAATTTCCTGGGGATAGGGGGCTCTATGAGACCAAAAAATTAAAGAAATGTATGAAGCTTATCTGGAATTTCCAGAGGGGTGGGGAGGTGTTAGAAAAAATCCTTTCCATGGGGGAGGTATGGATATTTTCTGGAACTACACAATGTAGACAAACTAAGTCTAAATACTCAAGTTCTGCTAAACATCTTTTGTAGCTTGGCAAAAGTCAAAGGCTCAAAGTAAGGTTTGGATTGTTCAGAAGGATGTTCACATTGCCGAAACTTTCACAAAAGGAACTCGCAGCTAAACTCAGTGAAAATTTTGCAGCTAGAATGGAACTGCATATGTCATGTCTAGTAATAGAGATTTCTACCATGATGGCTCAATAGGAATTAGGTAGCACCAGCGTGTGTGCTATGTTGTAATAGTAGATTTATACTAAAATGCCATACAGTAGGAAAATTAAATGAAATGAAAAGCCCTCCCTTAAATATCATTTCTTGAAAACTTTTTATGTTGTAAGAGCGATGTTAGCCATCTTTTAAATTTCCCGTGCTTTCAAGATATGGACTTACGGTGATGTCTTTTTAATAAATGGAAATTCAATCAACTGTGTGCCATGTTTCCATTTACTTGCCTAGATGGCAGAGGTGGTATAGCGTAGTAACCAAACGTAAAAAAGATTTCATATTCACCACCTAGTGCAGTGAATCTACGATCGCAAGTCCTGTAAGCTTTTTGTCAAATCAGAATGTTCAATTCTTGAATTCGAATTAACCACTAGAAGTCATCATTAATACTCAAATTCTCATTGAAGGCCTTTGGATCTCATCTACATTTACACCTCTTTGTCAGTTTGATAAATTTAATAATTTTTGATATCCATGCAATTATTAATATTATTAGGCCATCCAGACTTCTCTTGCTTCTCTTTTAATAATTGCAAATTTTATCAATTTCCAGTTAGTGTTTTAAATTTTTTAAGGAAAGGTATGGTGAAGCATTTACTTATAAATGATAACAATATAATGGCAACACTGATGTGGATGTGCCTAAAAATTAAAAAAAAAAAAAAAACTAGTAACTTCATGAAATTTACAACTTCAGTTGAGCCTTTCCTGAATTGAATGCACTACGTCACTTTTGATGTATGCAAGACATGATTTCTGCAAAAGCAAAAGAAAAATGTCTGGATAATAGGAAAGTCTGGATAATCGAGGTTTGATTGTGCCTTGATAATAAAAGGGGCAGCATTTGTCAGTATTGGTTATGAGGATCAATTGATTACCAGTATTAAAATCATAATAACAGCTACTCCTTCTTCCCACAAATGATTACATGTAAGTAGCTTGCAGTGCGGGCATTTTGTTGAAGGCAAGTGCTGGGCAAGTGGTAATTTTATTTGTATATCTGGCAGCAGTCTTCATGTCCTTAAGCCTCATTCCTTCTCTTGAGGATGCTTTATTCCTCCCAGCCCAAGTCTCTCCTGTTTTTCAAATCCAAAATATTGCTTGCTCACTCAACATGCACTCACTCAATATTAATAATAATAAAATTGTGCCTGCATTGGAGGCTAATGATTAGACGGTGCAATGAGCCCTTAAATCAAACAGCCATGCCAGAGTCCAAAACAGGGTAGAAGTTTCATACATGTCTGATTCATACAATTTTTTTTGTCAGACCAAGGACAGACTGTGGATAGACCAGACAAGGGGCATAGAAAATGATTGGACGAAAGGGAGCTATAGAACTGTTGATGGACCACAATGGACTGAGTACATCTGCATGGCAACATTTATAACTGGAAGAAACCAAACCAGTCACTTTCTGCTGACCAGGTAAATATATGTAAACTGTTTGCTATATGCTTGCATGTGACACCACCAGTTGTCAGCTTTTTTACCGGACATTTGCATGTTGTAAGGAGGATGGGGGGTTAAAGGTTATTATTATTTATTAGAGGTCTGGGTACATACATGTAGTGCTCCGAATAAACTACATGTAGCTGTTTTAAGGACAAACAGGAAGACAGAGATTATATTTTGTAGCCTGTTTCAGGCTCTCGGCCAGTGGGGACAATAAATAAAAGTGGGCTGGTGACAGGCAACAAGCGACAAGCGTGGTCTGGTAGAGAAAAAGGGGAGAATATTTTAACAAGAGAAATTAGTCAGCATCTGTATAAATTAAATAGTTAGAGATCAGCTCTAAATTAATGAAAAGTGTTTTGTAAAATACTTATTCATTTTAGATTAATTAGATGGATAGTGGACATTAACCTTCATGGAGAGTGAAAAAGTCTTGATGGACAGTGGAGAACCCAAAATGTTCAGACCTTGACCAACCAGGTGAGTATGCTTGCATTATGACCACTTGTTAGCTTTCCTATTGGACATTAATTTTGTAAGTATTAAGGGGGGGAGGCAGGTGTCTTTGTGAGGAGAAACAACTAGCAAAATTAATTTAAGGAGAAAAGGCAAGACAGAGATTTCATTTAAAAAAATAAGAAGAATTAATCACTGGATATCAAGGGCATTTGCACCCAAAATGTTCCCACAGACAGATTTTTTGAAACTTACCAATCAACTTTTGCAACCCCACCCCCCCCCCCCCAAAAAAAAATGGGGGTCACCGTGCTCATTTTCAAGATAAGGCATGTTGATGAGCATCCATTTTTAGACGTTATCGTTATTTTAAGACGCTATTAGCTTTTAACTATTGGCCACAAAGAAGCTACATTAGTGAAATTTAGATCAGTTAAACATACTCAATTCAACACAACTAAGTATATAAGTACACTTTTGGAGCTGATGACTTGTTATTCTTTGAAGTAGAATAGGCTTAGAAAAAGAATAAACATTAACCTTGCCCATCCACATTTGAAGGACACTCTGCTCACACGAGAGCAGATTGAAGAAGTGAAATATTTGTAACTTCTCACAGATAGTCTGATTTTTTCCTGTTTTTTTGTTGTTGTTAAATTGGATAAAATCAGGAAAGGAATTGGTATACAGATTGAAAAATGGGGGTCACTGAGTATTAGACTACGAGTAGTCCCTGTTTTGCTTAGTCAGACATGTGTGACGCGAAAGAAAACTGCAGGAAAAAATGGCTGCGCGAAAGGAGTGACTACTGCATAAGCCAGAGAATTTGACCTTTCATGGCTGAGTGATTTTTTGGTGTAAATTTTCAATCTCATTACACGTATCCAATAGGATTCCTTATCTTGACGTCCTCTCATTGTCACCTGTTGTCAATGGCCCCAGGAGATGTCTTGAATAAAATCACTCTTCTCTTAAAGTAGCAGGGCAAAACCATGCCGTGAGAAGTATATCTTTGTTACTGGGTTCGTTAAGTGAAACTCCTTAAGAAGTTTTGAAAGAAGACGGCAAAGGAGGCATCTTGTAAGGTTTTTTTCCGTGTCTGTTGGTTTAAATTTTAAAAGTTATTGCAAAATTTTCAACTGCCAAGTTTCAACCGAGAATCTTCATTATGTATTTGACATAGCCATGATAGGAGATCATCCAATTGTGGTGACTTTGCCAAAAGCAGTGGAAAGTTTTAAGTGAATATCCAGTTTGAAGTGAAAGTCCAGTTCAATCTGTCAAATGGACGGCAGAAACTGAAAGGCCATGCTCTGCCAATTCACATTTATGGAATTATTGTTCTTCAACAATATGGTTGACCTGGTGCTGAGTGGCGAAATTACTAACACGTTTGCATTCCGGTTCAAGGCGAAAAGCCTTGCCAAACTAAACACTTGGTAAATTTAACTTTTTCCACAGCCTGTTGGCAGGATCACAAGAACATCATGGCCTGTGAGACACAATTCCAATGTGTTGATTTGGTCTGGTTCCAAAGCTTTCTATTTTCGGAGAACGAGATGAACATTCCTGCAAGATATCACACGTATTTTGAATGTTGACAATGCTCTAGACTTCTAGCAGTCTCTCTTTTCCTTGAAAATCCGTTGGGAAGAACGCAAAGCCAGTAAGTGTGCAAGCATCACTGTGAACGTGATGTGCAAGTGGCGATGCCATGAGCCGCTAGTAGCATGGGCATAGGAAGACGAGCAAAAATAGAGACTGTGCACAATAATTGATGGTATCATACGACATTTTGGAGGTCATAAGTCTGGTTTCAGCCGCAATCTGTTGAACCATTCATCACTTCTTACTGGATGTAGCTTTGATCGATTCACATTAAAAATTAGACACCAGAGCGTCATATTTAAAAAAGGGTGGAGGTGTCATTGAATGATGCAACCTGTCAAAGAAGCATCCAAAATGCTGTATGAAACTATTGCAGTCTCTCTTTTTGCTCGTTTTCTGATGTTCGCGCTACTAGTGGCTCACTCCATCATTGCTCACATGTCATGCTCACAGTCATGCTTGGAGCTTACTTGTTTTGTGTTCTTCCCCATGGATTTTTTAGGAAACAATGCTCCTAACATAAGCTAATCATTGTGAGAGCAATGCATAATTCAAACTCCCTGGCTTAGGCAGTAGTCTCTCCTTTCACACATGTCTTGCCCCCAGAATTTCACATGGCCATTTTCCCTCACGGTTTATTTACAGGCTTGCTCGACTGGCTAAGCGAAAGAGGGACTACCCTTAGTCTACCGAGCATCCAAGAGAGTAAATTTTACAGGGCTAGCACACCCAGTGCCAATCCCCAGTAATAGACCTTGTTACAATGAAATCTCGTTATAGTGAACATATTTTGCTAGTCTCTTGGCCCTTCACTATATCCAGGTTCCACCGTACTTAGGGTACTTTCTTAGTGTGCGTACTTGATGTTTGATGTGGGGTTACTTTGCGACATGAATTTCATGTGCACAATAACAGTGGGTGCAAATACCCTTAAGTCAGCTAGGTCCAGATTTAAAAAAAGAATGTTTTTCTAAAATTCTGTGAATGAATTACACTTTAGGTCTTCTGGATTGACAGTGGAATTGAATGTCATGTGCAGAAAGGATGCACAGTAACAATGTGTGCAAATGCCCTTAAGTCAGCTAGGTCCAGATTTAAAAAAAGAATGTTTTTCTAAAATTCTGTTAATAAATTACACTTTAGGGCATCTGGATTGACAGTGAACAGACCTTGACAGACAGTGGAGCAGTCTTATGGACAGTGGAAAACCAAAAATGTTCAGATCTTGACTAACCAGGTAAATATCTTGAACTCTTAGTACCACAGACATCGATGTTGAACCTCTCATAAGCAGACAAGCTCCGGTACAGAAAATGCAAATTGAAGAGAGGTGTCTTAGTATAGGAGGTGAAAGATGCAGTGTTATATGGCTTGGACCATTACTAAGTGTCCGCCCATGGGAGCTGTCAGTCAGCAGAAGTTTGACTGTAATAATTATTGTACAGTGTTAGTAACTTGCTATTATTTTTGAAATGCACCCATAAGACCTTTTTATTGGTATTACTGTTATTATAATTGTTAGTACGCTGGACAAAACTGTTCTGGATTGATATTTGACCACAAAAAATTAAAACAAGCAACGCGATGCAAATAACTTTGTGATTGTCTTACTTTACCTCATTAAATTCCACACATGGAAAGTTATTTTCATGCAAATCATGTAAGGAAGACGTGCGTTACAGCATATTTAAATTTGTGGACTGAATCACAAAAGTAAGGAAAATTGCCTAATTTCTCAGAAAAAAACAGAAACACAGACAAAATGACTTCCATTTCTTTTAGAAAACAGAGCAAGAGAAAGAAAGTCATTTGTTTATTCTTATTATCAAAATGCAAATCCTCTTTGCTCCTGTCATCAATTGAATCAATTATTTAAACATCTCAATTTATGCAATTAGCAAATATAAAATAAAGAAGAGAAACACCATGAAAAAGAAATTCATCTTGTGCTTTTGTTATCAGCTCTTAAAAACAGTCATTATTTTTTTTGTCTTTTAAAATTTCCCATGCTTTCAATATTTCAAATGTTGGGTGATGCCTGCCTTGTTTACTTGCCAAGATGGGAATGGTGGCATAATTTAGTAATTAACAATTATTCACCACTGTTCCCTGAGCCTGAGGCAAATAATTGTTTTAGTATAATTTTCAGAGGTAAATATCAAGGACTACAAAATAATGGACTTACACATAAAAACAGAGACGCAATTGCTCGTGTGCACACATGTATGCAGCCGTACATGTAGTTTAAATAATAAGCTTACATGTTCATCAATTGCCAGTCAATTTACACATTGAGTTCAGCAATAAAACAAACAAGCGAAACATTACGAAAAATAAATTCATCCATTACCTTTGTTTTATCGTTGTCGACTTCATTCACGGTTGTCATCATCACCTAAAAATGAGTAGCTTTAGTTTGAAGAAAAATAAATTTCAGTCAATTGATCTGACCTGCTGGCGATTGACACAACCACTGCATTTATGATCCTTAAAAGCCTTGTGTAGGAGTTTTTGAAAAGAGTTTTGGTCTAAGGGCGACAGCAGTCATTTTGAAAATTCTCCATCTTTTCAAATATCCTGGACTTGGAGTGATGTCTTTCGAATAAATGAAAACTTCATTCAGCAACTGTCTGCCATGTTTACTTACCGAGATGGCAAAGATGGTGAGCTTAGTAACCAAGCTCTAGCGGGGTGAATATAGAGTCATATGATGAGCTTTTCGACCAATCAGAATGTCCAATTCTTATACAGTATTCACCTCTGGAAATCATACTTATGTTATATATTCATTGTTTAGTGCTATGAATAGTAAAATATATGAAAATCCATTTTCAACCAATCAGAATGTCCAATTCGTGAATTTGCTATTGGAAGTTATGAATACTAAAACTTGATAGAAGCACCTAAAATGTTTTTTATTCTTAGCAAAACATAATGATTAAAACGTTTTAAAGTGGTACCATGGCGAAATTCGCATCTTTCCTGACTAAGCCATTTTAAATCATAAACAAGTAGTCTGTATGAGAAGAAAAATGCTGTTTACTATTTTCAAATATCTCTTTTCATTCCAGAGATATTCAAGTTTTTAAATATGCAAATTAGCCAAGTGATGACGTCATACATTCAACCAAATATTGATCAAATATTATGAAGAAAGATATCTCGCCAAATTTGTTTCAGAAATGTTTGATTCTTTGCAGTAAGATTCTACTAAATGTGTTGCACAATACAAGCTGAACAGTTTTGTTACCATGGCAACATACTGGGTTCCAGACCTTCCCAATATTAAAGGCTTTTCTGGCCACCTTTGGTGTTCCATTTGATATTTGCTTTGTCTCATATGCATGATCCAGCAAGTATATAAATATGTTAGCTTGAGTTTGTGGCCTTGTTTAATGTTGTTTCGAGCTGAAAATCACTAATGTATTGAAATCAAGTGGGTGGGGACTGGAAAAGAGTAAGTTGCCATGGGTACAGAATTCTTTTATAACCATAGATGTGTTTTCTTTGGAAGTATTAGCCTACCAGATTTCACTGGTCTGTCCTGCAAATTGGCAGAGATACAATGTAGCTCTATATACATGTATACTTGAGCCCCAAAGGAAATACTATCGAACAGAAAGAGTTATATAAAATCAATCTGAAAGTGGTATTGTTATGCGTTCTCGGAAAAAAAGTATTATTTAGTGCCATTAAGTTCTTGACAAGTTATCCATCTCTAACAGTATGAATTGAATTGTGAAATGTCAGTGGGCATTTTTTAGAAACTTGTGGTCTGCCAAAAAGCATTTCCTCTTCTTGACCATTGATAGTTCTTGACTTGCTTTTCTGCTCCCAAAAATGGGTGAATGTTACACCATTGCTATGCATGCTACTGGCTGATTGGTTGGATGTTTGGCTGACTGATAGATTTATTGATAGACTAATTAACAGCGTACTTATTACACTGTGTTTCACACAATGTTTGACTAATTCCTTCGACCAGTTGACCATTTCAGTATCAAATAAGTAAACTTCAACCAGTGCTTGTCTCAGATATGTATAGGAGAGCATTAACTGCAAGCAAGCGATCAATTGACTGTGATTGAATGACTGACTGCCTAATTTTTCAGGTTGAATGAAAGAATATGCTTTAGTTTAGTTTTTTAAGCCATATTCGCATTCTCAGTATCAGACTGGAACTAGCTTGCAATTGAGGCTCATGCGGGGGAATAGCATTAAAAAGTGATTAATGTCATTTGCATTTGAAAGGACTTCATTGGTGTCCTTTAATAGTTACGTATTATACATGTATGGCTTGTGTTTGTAGCGGATATAACGCACGTTCTGATTGGCTAGCTCTAGGGCATTATTCTCTCGCAATGCTCATGGACTGGTTACTGGCCTGTAAAGAAAGAGCAAGAAGCCGAATAATAAACAACTTATTAACCTTGAATGTTCAGTCTTTATGGCAAAATCTCAAACCTCGGACTTGCCGTATTGACCTCTCTATAGCTCGGTCAATACGACAAGGTCTACAACCGTGGCCATAAGTTGTTGGGACACCTCCCCTTTTGCGCGCAGAAACCCACTAAGTCCTTGTCGTTTTAGGGAAAGATGAATAGAAGCAAGTATAATTGACCCCCCTCCCCCGAGCAATGTTGAAAGAAAATGAAGCTATTCTGAAGAGTAGATCGGATGGTGTTAAAAAGGAAAAAGGGACAATAGAAAGTGGTTAGACAGTTCTGTTGGAAGCGAATGTGATTGCTGAAAAATCGTTATTATTGGAATAAGACATGGATACCGATCTTATTGTCACTTTAGTTGGAGAAGATTGCTCTAGGAGGCAAACAATTCTTGAAGCGTGGCTATTCTGAAGCTATTATCAAGGTGTTTTTTTGTTTTCAAGATTTTTATCATCATTGACAGGGGGTCGGGGGGTCGGTGGGCTTACGTGGTCTTGGTCTTAAGAGAGGCTGCCTGTGAAGTCATCTGCCATAAACTGTCTCAACACTTGTGACCAGGATTGTAGGTGTGAGATTTTCCTGTAAAGACCTCACTCTCGGTAATAAGTAGTTATTAACTTAGCAAAGGGAGGCAAACTAGACTTAGAGCTCGAAATCTGAGATTTTCTTTTTTTTGCTGGGGTCTGCTCATCATTAAGGGTCTATTAACCGATTTATGCGCGCGCTCGCGCCCGTTGCTAAGGAGGTGAAATTTCACTTCCGGTTACTTACAGCAGCCTAAGCGCAGAAAATAAAAATAACTCAATAACTTCCAAATTCGCTCACATGTTAGATGTTTTTCTCTATGTTTCGCAAAATGCAAAGTAAAAAAAGTACAAGCAAAGACAAAATAAGAGAAAGACAGAAAAACAAGAGCAATAGAGAGAGAGAAAAACTAACTCCGTGTGGCTTTGTTTGATCTTACCGAAGTGTGCTGGTAGTGTAAATTGCGCACGCGCTGATAGGGTAACTTCCAATATATATCGGGCGCACTTCCGGTTTCTTTAAATGCTAAAGGAAACGCGGTTTTTCCTTAAATCCAGCCTTTTTTTGACGGATTGCGATTAAAGCCAACGTTGGAAACATAGCTATGCATTCCTTTTTGAAAATCATGCTTTTTTCAGAAAATTACGAACTTTTTAATATTTTGAAATTCTCTCAAAATCTGACCTTTTAGAAATGAAACAAAATCTATGCATAACGTAATGAGGATTTCAATTGAAATATTAAATCAATGAAAAAAATTCCGATAAAGTAATTTGCCTAAAAGCCTTTGCGTTTTTTCAGTATTAGTCACATGACCATGGGCGTGGCCTGATGAAGTCATCACTAGTGTTGCTGATCATGAAAAAGTTAAAACACATGAAACAACTCTGAAGTAACTAAAAATGACGAGGTTATATGAGAATAAATTTTCCCTAGCAACGGCTCGAAAAGATCGGTTAATGAGCCGTTAACTGTACAAATATAGATAATTAGGTATCTTATATTTTTAACTTGACACTGAAAGAAGTTCATCTTGCTTTTCCAGATCAGATGCCAACAGGGACAAAGTGGACCAAAGCTTCAAGCAGTTATCTTTAGAAGGGCTGGGTGTTTTATTTTGCAATCCAACTTTTGGGTGAACCAGCTAAACTAAACTCATTAATAAGCCAAGTTCTGCTCTAAGTAATTGAATTCAGTCATGCAATCTATTTTGCCATGGTTATTTTGCACTATGAATAGAAGAGCTCTCAAATTACACAATACAGTTGCAAACATTATT
>NW_028301541.1:5227500-5320000 GCF_042242905.1 Orbicella faveolata
GCTTTATTCATTTGCTTTTATGAGCATGTGTAATAAAACTATTGAAGACGTGTTTACAAACATCAAGGAATTAATATACAGAGAATAAAGGCAAATCGTTAATTCAATAGCTACATGTATTGCACCAATCAAAGAAGATCTTTTGAAATGATTAATACATAAAGCTCTCTCAAGCTTAAGAACGTGAATACAAATTCAACATTACTTTTTTAATAACTAGTTAAGAAATTTTCTACATTATATGCAAGACTAACGAATATACAACTACTTGGACGCATTATACTACACCAAAACTGGCAATTTAACAATGTGAGAAATTTCAATGCCATTGAATTTAGTTGTAAATTTTAAAAAAAAAGGCTTGTTTTCATAGTTATAAAGTCCTAACTTTGTGAGTACTGATGAAATAACCTATACTAAAACGTGATTGCGTTGTTAAAAATGAAACACTTGATGTTTATTCCTCGGTACACGTAAATTTTCCTCGACATTTCTCATCGAAGTTTGCTTTGGTGCTCTAGCATTTATATCTACATTTTTCGGAACGGAATTAAACTATATCTCTACAAGGCAATATCCAATGTTTGGTTGTATATATATATATATATATATATATATATATATATATATATATATATATATATATATATATATATATATATATATATATATATATATATATATATTTGTGTGTGTGTGTGTGTGTGTGTGATCCTGAAAGGCTGTCGATAGCTTTCTCCACGTAGAGTTTTTATCTTCATTAGATTTGATTCTCCGCAGTTTGGCGTCACATGGCGTACAGCTTTCTGCTTGCACAAGGACATAAAATGTTCCTCAGGCCACGACGATAACTTTCAACAAATGACAGACAAATTATTGGATTGACGGTGGAAGATGAGTAATACGACAAACTCGACACAAAAAATAGTATTCTCTGAATGGCACAAGAAGATCTCAGGTATGGGTTGAAATATACCAAAGTGTTTGGAATAACACAAAGGTAAAACAAAACCAAGATAGCAACTGCCAATTTAATGGCTTGTCTTCGTTTCTTCTTGACATGTCGTTTTGCCTTGGAAGGGGTGCCCACGAGGACTTTCTTTTGCAGTTTTAAGGTAATTGCTATCGCAGTGTACATAACGGTTATTACAACTAACGGAGCAATGATGAATAAAGAAACCTGAAGCCAAATATATGTCATGTTAGCTTGCTTGTTAAAGAGAAATGATCCCATATTTGTCTCTACACAAGTTGTGTCATTGCCATACGCAACAAGTTTCGAAGATATTAGCAGTGGAAAATTGACAAAGCCTGCACAAATCCAGGTAGAAACGATGGCTATCGTTCGAATCTTGCTTGAAATAAGTCCAAGTTTCATTGGAAAAACTACGGCGACAAATCTATCAATTGCTATCCACACCAAGCTTTGCGTTGACACAAGAAAAGACACCAAGCCTGCGAAAAAGAACAACTTGCACAAAATCGCTCCTAGGATTCCACTGACATACCAATGCTTTGAGTCGGTCACCAATTCAGTTATTTTAACTGGGAGCATAATCAGAGAAAAAACTAAATCAGACAAGGCCATGTTCACGATGAAGTAGTTAATTGTTTTTCGTAAATCTCGATTCTTGTAGACGATGATGATTATGAAGATGTTTCCAAATAAACTGCCCGGTAGAATAAAACAGTACGCGAAGAGTTTGGAAAATCTCTCTGCAGTGGAATCAACAAAGGGACACGTGGAGTTCACTTGGTCCTGTGCAGATTTGCTGGAATTTAGTGGATCTGTTGTATTGTTCCACCAGGACATGATGTAGTGCTGTACATCAATCACACTACTGATGCTAGTGCTTAAAAAACACACCCTTATATGAGCATATGCTTCCTTGCAACTGATTAAAACGGAAAAACAATTTCCATTCTCGTTGTTTTAAGCTGTCAGTCAAGGATATATATATTAAAATCCAGCATTATTAACTTTCCTTCTTTCATTCATAGAAAATAAAACAATCAGCTTTGATTAAACATCAGCAGGCTTACAGAATGTAACAAGGACTTCATCAGTGTAAAACAACGACTTAGTTTGCATAAAATGACAACATCGTAATTGAAAGTTCATATCATGTTGTAAACATATCCCTTCAACAGAATTCACCTGCATGTTTTCTCCATCTTCGAAAGGCTTAACGGCCGGATGGACAAACAAGAGTCAGGTCCAAATGAATTATTATAATTTTTGTACGAACCTGTACAAATAAAAAACCGTATTCAGTATATTATGATTATTTGTCTGTTCTCTACTAACAGGAGGTTTACTTCACAGCAAGCATAATGAGGAACAGTGGAGCCGCTGTTGTACTTCCGAAAGTGAATCTTGAATCTTGAATTTGCTTGGAAAAGTTTTTATTTTTTATTTTAGTTTTAGGTGCTTTAATTTTTAATTCTTTACCTTTGAAAGCTAGGCAGATTAGCCGTAGGGTATTGTTCAGGGAGTATTGTTCCCGGTGTAGTGTAGTTCGCATTAGTTATCAGTATTAGCATATTGTTACAGAGTTATTTTTACCTTTTTATCTTTATATTTTACATTTTTCTTTAAGCAGTACCCCTTTGATAACATTATTCATGTACTGAAGGGTTATCTTGTATAAATATTCGTTATAATTGTTATTATTATTATTATTATTATTATTATTATTATTATAAAACTTAGTTTTGTGTTGGCATACGTGGATGACCTTCAGAAATGAGCTATCGAAAGGCGAATTTAACTTGTGTAAGGCGCGTTTAAGAATGTAAACAACCTTAAATATTAATTTAATAACGTCTTTCAAATTCTCAGCCTTCCGTTAATACTACATGACAAATTTACTAGACGGGAAGACATGAGGGATTATGGTTCGTGAATAGCGAAGGACTCCACTATTCATCCAGGAGAGTTTTCATCTTCTTCAGAATTATTTGCTCGCTTTTCGTCATCATATTGTTCCTCCTTTTAACATAGGGGCATACAATGTTTCTCAATCCACGACGGTAGCTTTCGACAAAGGACAGACAAATTATTGGATTGACAATGGACGATAAGTGAAACCAGAAACTCGCCACAAAATGTACTACTCTCTGGAGGGCACAAGAAGGTTTCCAGTATGGAATGAAATATAGCAAAACGTGTGGAGTTACACAGAGGTAAAACAACACTACTATAAGAACCGCCATTTTAACAGCTTGTCTTCGTTTCGTCATAGCATATCGTTGATTATCTGTTGCGTTGTCCGTGAGGGTTTTGATATTTTGCCTTTTTAAGGTAACTACTATCCCAGTGTACAAAACGGTTATTGAAAATAAGGGACCGATAATCAAGAAAGTCAATTGAAACCAAACATATGTCGAGTTAGCCTTTTGGTTCACCAAATATGATTCTGAATTTACCTCAGCACAAACTGTGTCATTGTCACGTACAACAAGTTTCGAAGATATTAGTACAGGAAAACTGAAAAAGCCTGCGCAAATCCAGGTAGAAACGATTGCTATCGTTCGAATCTTACTTGAAATAAGTCCAAGTTTCATTGGGAAAACTACGGCGACAAATCTGTCAATTGCTGTCCACACCAAGCTTTGAGAAACTAGAAAAAGAAAAACCAGGCTGGCGAAAAAGAACAACTTGCAACAAATTGATCCAAAGATTCCACTGACACGCCAATGAAATGAGTCGGTCACCAACTCAGTTATTTTAACAGGAAAGACGATTAGCGGGTAAACTAAATCAGACAAGGCCATGTTCACGATAAAATAGTTGATTGTTTTTCGCAAATCTCGATTCTTGTAGACGATGATCATTATGAAGATGTTTTCGAATAAACTGCCCAGTAAAATAAACCAAAATGAAAAAAGTTTGGAAAATCTCTCCGCAGACGAATCAGCAAAGGAACACGTGAAGTTCATTTTGTCCTGTGCAGATTTGCTGGAAATAAGTGGGACCGTTGTACTGTTCCACAACGACATGTTGCAGTGCTGTACATCAACCACATTCTCAATGCTAGCGCTTAAAATACACACCCTTTTATGATTGACGATATGTTTGTCGCCGCTGATTAACACGGAAAAAAGAATTTCCATGCCCGTTATTTCAAGCTGTCACATGATTCAAGTGCAGTGATATATTTTTAAAGCCAACGTTATTAATTTTCCTTCTTTCATCCGTCATAAGCCTGAAAAAAGTGCAAGAATTTTACAATGGATAATTATGGCAAGCCTGAATTCACAGGAAATAAAACAATGAGCTCTGACTAAACAGCATTAGTCTTGCAGCATATAATAAGGACTTCATCAGTGTAATAACAATGAATTTTGAATAAAATGCTAATACTGTAATTGAAAGTTCACATTATTTTGTAATACATCCCTGCAATATAATTCATCTACATGTCAGTTTTCTCCTTCTTTAACAAGTTTTATGACCGGATGGAATAACTAGCGTCAAGTCCAAATAAATTATTTTAATTTTTGTACGAAACCGGCACTAATAGAGATTGTGTTCAGTATATTATGATTATTTGTCTACTTTTAATAACAGAATATTTACTTCACAGCGAGCATAGAGAGGACGTGACAGCAATAAAAACGTTATAACAACTTTGTGGTCTGGCTACTTGACATGGATTTGTAGTAACACGAAGGAATACCATTTTAAATAAGGAGATTCTGTTGGTTGGACTGAAAATTCTAAAAACAATAACCATTTTAAAATGTTGCGCTATGTACAACACGGTTTTGTAGATTTCTGAGGAAATCTAAAATCGTCGTTTTTAGATGTCGTTGACATTAGTTAAATCTGCTGCTTCAATTTTCAACTATGCTATCCCATTCTTGTCACAATGAATTTGAAAATGAATGCAATTTTGATGGTTTCACACGTTTTTATTCTTTTATCGTTATATTATAGCGTAGACTGGATTCTGTGTGCGCTCTTATTGGCTTAGACTTTCAGAAAAGTCCTTTGTCTTGCTTATTTATTACCCGCTGGACCTCTCGCGACTTCGTCGCTCGCTCGGCCGCCTCGGGACCTTCAATTCGAAGAGGATTGTTCCGATTGCTTCAAGTCATATATTATAAGTTTTACTTTTTCGTTTTGCAAACAAGTAATTTAAAATTCCTTGTCTTCACAGAGAAAAAGTAATTTCACGTTGCGAGCCATAAAAATAATAGAAGATATCCTTCTTTTGCGTTGGCATAAATAAGTAGATATCTTCAGAAATAAGCTACCGAAAGGCGAATGTAAACTGCGTAAGGCGCGTGAAAGAATGAAAACAACCTTAAAAACGAATTTAATGACCACTTTCCCATTCTCAGCCTTTGGTTAATATTATAAAATATGGCAAATTTATGAGACGGGAAGGCGTGAAGGATTATGGGTCATCACTAGGTAAAGACAGACAGACCTTCCCATAATTCCCCACGTTCCACTTTCATCTCATAAGATTCGACTCATATAGATAGAGTAATGAAGGTCCAGCGAGTTTAGGTTGAATTTCCTCTGTATTAGGGACACCAATATCTCTACAAAGCAGTATCCAAACTTTCTTCGTAGTTTTCTATGTCGTCATTGAAAGTTTGTGGACAGTTTCCTCCGCGAACATTTTCCCTTCCTTTTAAAGTTACTTGCCCACTTTTCGCCATCATACTATTCCACTTTGCACAGCAGGAACACAAAATGTTTTTCAGTCCACGACGATAACTTTCAACAAATGACAGGCAAATTATTGGATTGACAGCGGTAGACGAGCAATAAGCGAAAAACGCCCAAAAATAAAACAGTCTAATAAAAGCACAAGAAGGTCTCCAATGTACATAGGGAGCGAAATACAGCGAAGATTGTGGAATAATACAAATGTAAAACAACGCTACGATAACAGCCAGCATTTGAATGGCTTGTCTTCGTTTCTTCAAGGAAAGTCGTTGTACATTAGGCGCGCTACCCGCTAGAGCTTTATTTTGTCTTTTTAAAGCAATTGCTGTTGTAGTGTACAAAACGCTTGTCAAAAATAACGGAGATAACAGAAAGAAAGTCACTTGAAGCCACTCATAAACTGAGTTAGCCTCGTGGTTAGTGAAAACTGATCTTACGGCGCTGCAAAACGCATAGTCGCCATGTTGAACAAGTCCCCAAATTATCAGCTTTGGAGAATTGAGCAGGCCTGCAAAAATCCAAGAGGATGCGATAGCCATGGTGCGAATCTTGGTTGAGATGAAGCCAATTCTTATTGGGAAAACAACAGCAACAAACCTATCGATCGCGATCCACACCAAGCTTTGAGCGGAAACTTGGATGGACACAGGGTTAGCAAAATGGAATAACTTGCAAAAAATGGATCCCAAGATTCCCCTGACGGGCCAGTACAATGAGGCAGTTACCAATCCAGTTATTTGAAAAGGGAACACCACTAGCGTGAATATCAAATCCGACACGGCCATGTTCACGATGAAATAGTTGACTGTCTTGCGTAACTCTCGGTGTTTTAAGACGATGATGATTATGAAGACGTTCCCGAAGAAACTCAGCACCAAAATGAGGCTGTACGCGCAAACACTGGAAATTTTCTCTGCAGGAGAATCAACAGTGACACAGAGCGAGTTCCCTTGTGCCTGTGCAGTTAAATTCGTCGTATTGGATGTTAGTAACATCGTCTGCTGATTTAGTTTTCGAATTCAACCGTACTGTCGGTGTTAGCGGCTTAACGGTGTGTTCGCAAAATAATGCAGTCAGATTCCGCCAGCGTGATAAGGTTTCCATAGTACAAAACACAATCGCTGGTGAGCGAAATGCTGCCGGAAGATCACATCACGGCCGAAAATATGCGAAGCTCTTTAATTTTATTCACAAAGAATAGACGAACACCTCAGTTTGACATTAATTTTAAATGGATGTTCGAGACATCGACACGTCGAACAACCATAATGATAGTATTTTAACTAAAATCTATTAATTTTCAAAACATCATGTTTTTTAATTGATCAGGTGTACCGCATATGAAATTATGCAAATTCAATATCATTTATTGCATTTAGTTGGTCATGTTATTATTTTCGTCTGGCTAACTTTTACAATAGAGTAATTTTCTCAACCCCATAGAAAGAAAGTAATTTCAGGTTGCTAGCAATAAAACTAAATTTCTGTCCTGCTATATTATTACTGTCTTTTTTTAATGTTTACACTTTACCAGCAAGTAATTTCCTTGACATCATTGGGAAAAGACGCTTTAAATTGAAAGCAAGGAAGCTTTATTAAGCCAGCCTTTTCATACAGCAGTTTATGATTTAAGTAACACAGTGAAAAAAAAAGCTGTGAAAAGGTGGGGTTATGAAGCGCGATCTAAGTTTTCCAAAACGTTTACGAATGATCCCAGAACTAAGTGGAAATCAAGCAATAAGATACATTTTTTAATTACACAGACGAAGTAATTTTGTTTCTCCACAAAGTTATGGTAATTGGTTTGAAGCGATATGGAAGTTGCGGGATCAATTTGTGTGTATGAGTGTTGATTGCTGGCATTACAATATAGTACGTGTACTGTGCATGTTGTTCGAACTTTTCAGTTTGCGACTGAAATCCTGACGCACCATAAAGTACACCATTTGAGCTGTTTTCTCCTGCGGTGTTCGATATTGCATTTTGAAATTTGTAGCTTGAACTCTTGGAGGTCTCCTGAACAATTAGAGCCTAAAGTGGAGGAGGCGTGGCCGAGTGGTTTAGGGCTCTGGACTGGAAATCTGCAGGTCCCTTAGTCAAATTCTCCACCCTACCGCTATCTGGATTTACTTTCGGTAGTTCCGAGTTCAACTCCTCGACCGTGTTGTGTTAATAGCCAACTGGTCAGCCTCCTACCAGTTGGGATTCTTAATAGCTTCTGTTCTATTTGCAACGTTTGTTTATTTATTTACACTGTCCCCAATTAGCACAACACTGCTACATAAACGTTGTTTACTTTATATCTTGACTGTGTAATTCTTCTGATATTTATGCACTGTGTATTTCATTTCAACGTGGAAAAAAATAATTTACCCCCCTTACCTTTCGATTGCTGTTTTCTTTAAATTCCGCATAATGTATACCATCTTGACTGTACGACAAATAACACTGAGTCACCCATTGACGGGCGTCCTGTCGTCCTTGAATAGCGAACTTCACCACCCTTTTAGGGCGTCCAAAGTTCACCTGATACCACTGTAGACGATTGTTGTGGCGCGCGCACCAGGCCCCCATTTTCGCGCCGACACGGTGCAGATGAAGCCTGCCTCTGTTAGGTGCATGGTTTCTGTCCCAGCTGGACGAAGCACTAAGTTGGTTTGCTTTGATGCGGCCATTTTGCATTCCTAAGGGCTTGTTGCAGCGTGGTCCTTGAAAAAGGTGAAGTGAATTAATGTTAGGTCCACTTCAGACGCCGAACTTTTCATGAGTGGACCTAATACGTTAAATTAAGTACATGAAAAGTTCGGCGTCTGAATCAGTTAAGAACGGCTATTCGAATTTGGAACGGTTCAGCTGTTCTTCCCGCCTAGCTTAACCAGGAATTTGGAACGGCTTTGATTCATACGTCGAACTTTTCATGTGTCGAACCTAACGGCATAAATTAGTATTTTACAAGAAGTTTACACTTTGCCTGAAAACCACTGACATTTCGATGTGTTTTGGATCAAACTAAACTACGTTCGTCGAATTAAGTTTGACGTCTGAGTCAACAGGCGTACTTTTGATAATTTGGGTCGGTCCAAATTCGAATTAAGTTCGGCTCATGAAAAATTCGGCGTCTGAACTGGGCCTTCAATGTTTCAATCCGACACTATTTCTTCATCAGAATTTCACATCTCGATGAAGTAAACTGCGTTTTTCAAGAGAACACAGCTATCAAGACAAGCGTGACAGATCGTTGAGATTTCAATTGTATTCCAGCAAACAAAACTGTTCATGGATAAGTGGGCAATTGTTGCCTTCTAAAAGTGTTCTATGATAAATTTGGTTTTAAAAAAAGTAGCAAAAAAACCCCACTTTTTTCGCTTATTGCCCCTAAAAGTGAGATTTTACAGAGGTCGTAATCTATGAGAAATTACAATGATTTGTGTGGTAGGTAATTTTGTTGCCCATTTCATATAAATCAGTCTAAATTTTGAACACCTTCAAACTTTCGTAAAATTTCACCCTTATGACAATAGTAGGCTTAACAGGATTGGCTTAGAAAATAATTGAGCAAAAAACAGAAACAACGAACCAATAGAGGTGCGTAAAACAGGGAGCGAATGAAATAACAGGTTCTAAAGAGGTAGGTGACTTCTGCAAAGACTTCTAGCTTGTTGATAAACGTCCTTTAATTTTGATCCATCTCTCCTTCCACCCTCTTATCTTTATGACGGTAAGTCGTTGCGTGACCAATTAATGCAATAAGGACAACTGAACACTTACCAACAACACAACCGTAAAATTCCACTCTCATTGAGATCCAGCTGTACCACGTGACAGGACGGATTCTGAAGTAGCGTGCAGTGATACACCTTGCTAGTCTGTGACGTACGATGATGAACTGATCATAATTGCCTTGGAATATCTAAGAAAGAAGCCATGAAGAAGTCAACATAAAAAACCTTCGTAAGGAACTTTAAAGCAAAACGTTGCTTTTTAATCAAGTGGCTTTCAAGCAAGTATTTAGATGTTTTCGCACTACATAGTGTTGAAAGAACGTTTGATCTGTAATTGTGAGAGTCCACACGTTTGGTGTTTTAAGAGATTATCGTTAAGTCTACATACGAACCAAGTGGCCCATCAAGCCGGCGTTTATCTCCTGTTTAAATAACACGAAGTGATTAGAATCGAGTATTTCTACTACCCCCCGGATGGGGGATGCTAGTCCATCGCAGGGTAACTCCAGCATTAAAGTCCCCGGTACCCAGTTGTACACCTGGGTGGAGAGAGGCACTGTAAGAGTAAATTGCCTTTCCCAAGAGCACAACAAAGTGCCCCAGCCAGGGCTCGAGCCTGTACCACTCGATTCGGAGTTGAGACCACCGTGCCTCTCAATAAGAATTTATACCTTACAATGTACATATTTTTTTATCGAAATTTTTGGTGTTCAGTTGTGTTGAATCTTTTACATGTGAAAAATGTTACCTTGGTACGCCTGCCTTCCCTGTACGGAATAAACTTGTATCCGTTTCTGCTGTATGTTATATAATAACTAGTGACCCACTGGGCGGAGTTCTGTCTTCCTTGAGTCGCTACACGGCAAACTTTTGTAAGCGCGCCAAAATCAATCTGAAGCCACTGACGCCGGTCTCGCCTCTTTGCACACCAGGCCCCTCCCTGTCGGCCGTAACGTCGCCTGTTGAGCCTGGCGTTGAACGGTCCACAGTAGTAGTTGTAAAACGAAGACGCGCGCATGAGTGGATCTGGAACTCGGCCGTCTTCCACACCGAGGGGCATATCACAACGATCTATAACATGTCAAGTATGCTACTTGTTAATCATTTAGTCAACATTCCCGTGTCCAAAATTTTCAGCATTAATTGTTTCCTTCCTCTTTTTAACAATTAGATTATGAGCTCGAGATTTCTATCGCGTGATAGTTGATGATCAGGGCGCAGCCCAAGTCAAATATCACGTATGGAAATCGAGAGCGAATAATCTAATTGTTTTAATATAAATCTTCTAGTCGTTCAAAAGTTTATCTTAATCCTCTACACACGCAAAGAAGCGACCGCCGGTCTGTTAACGAGCGTACACTGCTAGGCTACTCACTGTGTGCAGCAGAATATATAGTGAGTAGTGTAGCCAATCAGAGCACGGCATTCGTGATAGAACGCTAGTAGATTATACTAAAGTGATTTAGACTTCGTCTATACGTCTTAGTCATTCGGATTTAATCTAGATTCGGCTGGAAAATCAGATTCGTACAACTTACTCCATGGTCCTCCGTACAATTCCAATCTCATGGAAATATGTGCCCTCCAGCCACGAGGTATAATTCGAATGTACCGTCCATAGACTGGTGGATCGAAGGGATGCGTTTGGACAGACACTCGGTCTCGGTTGCCTTGGAATGTCTGTAAAGCAGTAAAGCAACAAATTTTAGGTTATGTTATTGCTATTTTAGTCAATTCTACTTCTGTTAGCTACATACTGGTCTTCATTTTGATGGCATGAAAAGACAACGAAACAAGAAATTCTAGTGATGGAGGAATATCAAGACTTCTTTAAATAAAAGAACACGTGATTTCCAGGATATTTCAAAATCGATCTCAACATTTGCCATAACATGAAAAAGAGGCGTAGAAACATGAGATGTAGGCAATAGTTTCCACACTTCTTTCTAGTCGTCCAAAATGAACTATTTCTTGTTGCTATAACGTTCTCACAGTACTGAGTTTACGGGCTCATTATCATCTGTTCTCGTTGCGCCATGGGACGCATAAGGCCTTAAGGACTACAGAAAGAAAATTTATATTTACACATACAACCATATGAGGAAGTAGCAGATCCCATTAAAATAGTGCTCAATACACATATAGTGTAGAGCTGAGTATATGAGTAATAACGAAGAGGCAAGATTTGCTGTTACTCCGAGTTTCGTGCTTACGCACTCATCAGACAGTATTTAATGATAAGCATTCCTATCAACTAGATATATATACACGGTATTAAACAATAGGCTAATTGCTGGACTAGTTGCATTACAATAAGTGATAGTTATACTGGAAAACAATAGGTGTGAAGACAGAAATTACGGGGACGAGTATAAACTGCGTGGGTGCAGTACAATATAAAGAAAGTGTCAAGCGTTCTTCAAGTAGAATTTGTTCTCGTGCCGGCATTTAGAAATAAGTTCTGATCTTTTGTTTAGTAGATTGTCGTTGCTATGTTTGATAATCATTAGTTTTTCTGTGAGGCAGAGGTCGCATCGTTTGGAAATGTTGTTGTAGGGTCTTGCACGGCTAATAATTGACCATTTGATGTTGAAGTCTTGTTTTTTGTCGTGTAGTTGCCAGATGTATTTAGAAAGCTCGGTGCTGTTGATGTGTTTTCTGTGCTTAAATGTGGATTTGTGCTGCGAGAATCTCTGTTTGAATGTTCCTTCTGTCAGTCCAATGTAGTTCTTGGTTGTGTTGTTAGTTGTAACTTGTGCGTTGTAGATTACACTGGAAGTCAGGCATTTGTTGTCTAGCGGGCATTGGTCTTTTTTGCGGCAGTTGCATTGCTCTCCGGTGGTTGCGTTGGCGTTGTTGTCGGCGTTTGTTATTTTCATGTTGTGTTTGTTGATTACTGTTTACAACGTCAAAGTCAGCTACAGTTGCATGGACAACATGAAAACAGTAATCAACAAACACAACATGAAAATAACAAACGCCGACAACAACGCCAACGCAACCACCGGAGAGCAATGCAACTGCCGCAAAAAAGACCAATGCCCGCTAGACAACAAATGCCTGACTTCCAGTGTAATCTACAACGCACAAGTTACAACTAACAACACAACCAAGAACTACATTGGACTGACAGAAGGAACATTCAAACAGAGATTCTCGCAGCACAAATCCACATTTAAGCACAGAAAACACATCAACAGCACCGAGCTTTCTAAATACATCTGGCAACTACACGACAAAAAACAAGACTTCAACATCAAATGGTCAATTATTAGCCGTGCAAGACCCTACAACAACATTTCCAAACGATGCGACCTCTGCCTCACAGAAAAACTAATGATTATCAAACATAGCAACGACAATCTACTAAACAAAAGATCAGAACTTATTTCTAAATGCCGGCACGAGAACAAATTCTACTTGAAGAACGCTTGACACTTTCTTTATATTGTACTGCACCCACGCAGTTTATACTCGTCCCCGTAATTTCTGTCTTCACACCTATTGTTTTCCAGTATAACTATCACTTATTGTAATGCAACTAGTCCAGCAATTAGCCTATTGTTTAATACCGTGTATATATATCTAGTTGATAGGAATGCTTATCATTAAATACTGTCTGATGAGTGCGTAAGCACGAAACTCGGAGTAACAGCAAATCTTGCCTCTTCGTTATTACTCATATTTACACATACATTATTATCAGAGAAAATTCAAAACGTTTCCGGAAAAAAAATTGACGCAATACACGTGTAGTTTTGTAGGGTGTGGCATATTATATGATTCTTCTCAAACTCATTAATAATTCATCAAGTTTAAACAAAGGAAATCATGACTGTGACAGTGCTTGGATATCTGATCTTAATTAGCATAGATTTTTACAATTTTATTTCTCCGTTTTCTTCTTAGTCTTGGTTTCGATTGAGAAGATATATCAAACACTCAACACAGTGTTTCACCACATTACCAAACACCCCAACAAAGTTCGTCAAAAATACTTCGCTACGCGTCGTATTTTTAACATTCCTCTCGGCGTTTGGAAATGTGGTCAAACACCGTCTTTCGTGTTTGATATATTACGTAAAGAGTCATGGTAAATGGTTTTCATTGAATAACAGTGAGCGTATGAACTAAACCTTTACCTTGACGTAATTCCACCAGTGCTTCACTTTAGCAAAGTTAACTCCATCCGAACTATAATACACATAGTACGCCGTTACCCACTGGTCAGCGTCCTGTCGTCCCTGAGTCGCAATTCCAACGACCTTCATCCACGTCCACAAATAAATTTGCAGCCATTGGTTATGGTTGTTATGGCGGGAACACCAGGCTCCCATCAACCGGCCACGGCGTGGACGGTGAAGCCTACCCAACCACGCCGCATGGTTTGCATCCCACTGAGACGAGGCTGTCATGGCAGAATTCTTGATACGGCCATTTTGAATACCAACAGGACTGTCGTAAAACCGTTCTGAAACAAAATCGATTGAAGGTTATTTTGGGAAAAGGTTGTGTACCATCTACAGGAGGTTCCTAAATTTTCTTGCCTCTAGACTTTTTCAAGACCCTGATACTATTAACCCTTATTTTTTACTTCATAGAAAGTCCTTTTTGTTTAGTCCGTCCAGTAGCATTCGTAGAAAAAAGCTTTCACATGCGGTCAGCCAACCATATACTCCGCTCTATAGCCTTTAAATAACGGTAAGCCAAAGCTTTTGAGTTATTTTCATTCCATATAATAGTGTTGTAAACTCTGCCGATAGAAACACAGTTGGTTAAGAGCTTGCTTTTAAGCGAAACGTTAAATGGTGAAGCTATTTTTTGTCGGTTTAGTGTCGGTCTTATTAACAGGGTCCTATCTCTTCCCCGGGAATGAGGTTGGTTTAGTGTCTGCTACTGTTGTAACAATAATGTGTACAGCTGAAAGTTTCCAAAAATGTTCAGACACCAACAGTCTTCAGGCAATATATCATTATCTTTCTTAAAGGTATATAAGGCACAAACGAAACCTTAGTCGTGGCAGCGTGCAATGTTGGATAACCTGCAATATAAACATTTCATACCGTGCAACAAAAGCCATATCAAGACCTACCCCGCAGGCGACATCCATAAAGCTCCACGCGCATAGCAATGTAACTACGCCATGACCGGGGATGAATTCGGACAAACTGCGCGCGTATTGCTGGCATGATCTTGTGACCCACCGTGTGAAAAATGTCGTAATTACCTCGGAAGATCTGGGGAAAGATCATACTGGCGATTACTTCAACATCACATTATGTATGCACTGAGTATCTATAAGCTCATGACACTTAATAATATATAAATCGAAAACTATAGTCGTCACTTACAGAGCTTCATCAGAAGAGCAAGAAAAGGAAAATGGCACGAGTGTGTACACAGATGTGTTGTAATAGGCCATTTCCGAAATACCTTGTGCCTCTATCTGTGTCAAAACGAGTCTTTTTGCGAAGACATTCATATGAAAATGTGTTCCGCCTACAGGTTCATTTTCATGCAAATCAAACTCATTTTCATATGAAAGGTTTTGCTTGAAGACTCGTTTAGAAACAAAGGTACAAGGTAACTCGGAAATGGCCTATAAGTTTATGATAGGAGCAAAACCGTTTGGATTCATCCGATTAGACTTGACTTCTACCAAATGTGAAGGAAATATAGTACAATTCAATGTGTTGTCCGCGTGAGCATACCGTAGAAAAACAGTGGATCGACATTTAAACCATAACTTTATACAGCGTTGTCCGAGCACATTAGTGTATGACGTCATGGTACGACACTATAACACTGGGAATGGACCCTTTGCACGACTCGTCACATGGTACAAAATCAACCATGCTGGGATGCATGTTGGACAGTGGGACTTCAAAAACGCAGCAACTCGAGCGAGTTCAAATGCACATTTCTTGGTTTTGGAAGTACGACTGTGCAACTTGCAGTCCAGCATGGTTGATTTTGTTCCATGTGACTGGGTCATGGAAAGGGCCTATTCAGACGTCCTTCTCGGCAAGGCCCTCGGGGGGTTAAGCGCGAGAAAATGGCTGACACTTCGGACAACGCTAGGGCGCCCTAGATAAGAAAGGTTAATTTGAAGCAACACAAGCCGTTACCTTAACTCTTCCGTACGACAGGTAGGCTTTGAACCGCACTCCAAAGCGACTGAATGATAGACTATAACTTTTCACCCATTGATGAGCTTCTCGTCTTCCTTGAGTAGCGATTCCTTTGATGATACTCAGCTGCCTTAAGTCAATCTGCAGATATTGATGGGTGTTTCGATGCCTTGCTACCCAAGCTCCTGTTCGTCCATGACTGTTAAAGATGTTCAGACGCGCTCGGTCAGGTCCGTGGTTGTAGTTGTACGACGACGAGGCCCGAAGATGACCCGAGAGGATACGATAGTCTTCCATACCAAGAGGCATAACACAACGATCTAAACAAAACGGACGTAGCAAAAACGTGACTTCTATCCGAGTGAGTTTTGTGTTCTGATGTAAACGTTTACATACAGTTTGATAAAAGGGCTGAAACTGACGAAGAAGGAGGCAAAAAGTGTTTGACTGTGTTGGCCACATTTTGAAACACCTCGAAGTTCGTCAAAAACACTCCGCTGCGCTTCGTATTTTCAACTCTCTCCTCGGTGTTTCAAAATGCGGTGAAACACGGTCTTTCCTGTTTGATATATAACTTCTCAATTCTTATACCTCCTCATGTCGTATACCTTCTTGTCCCGTGATAACTGGTATGGATTGATACCCACCTGTGAGACATCCATAGAATTCCACCCTCATGGAGATGTGTTTGTACCATCCTCTGGGATGAACCCGGATGTAACGGCAGCGCAGTATAGGAACAAAGGAATTCGTGACAACGGTGTTTTGGTCTCGGTTTCCCGGGAAGTACTGTAACAGATAATTTGAAAATTCAGCACAAAAAGAAAACTGTCTATTCCTTTTTGTATCTGTTAAAAATTGTTGACCTTTCCTTCAATAGTAAATGGTTTGAACCCAGGAGTATCAGTAGTTCGTATAGTGTGATCGTCTAGGTGAGTGTAGTTCTGAAAAGAACTGTTGTTGATGACTGACGTTTCGACAACCTGAGTGGAAGTCATCTTCAGAGTCAAGTAAATAGTGTTTGTCAGTCGATGATGTTGTAACCTACTGAAGCTGACGTTACGAACAGGAACCCTACACCTGTTACTACAGTGACTATACCTTACATTAAGGGCACTTCTGAGACCATCTCGCGGATCCTACAGCCCTACAACATTCGTGTAGCCCACAAACCTACAACTACGTTACGATACTTACTGACCAACCTGAAAGACAGAGACGACTAACAACAGACAGGGAGCAGTTTACAAGATCAAATGCTCCGACTGCCAGGCTCCCTACATTGGTGAGACTGGCAGAAACCTTAACACAAGACTGACTGAACACAAACGAGCCAGGAAAAATGGTGATGCCAACAATCACATTGCTGTACATCATCAACTGACGAACCACAACATTGACTGGGACTCTGCTCAGTGCTTAACCTACAGTACAAACTATTTTCAACGACTGACTCTGGAAAGCTGGTACACTAACCTAGAAACAAACGCCTCTTAACAGATGTCAACAACTACCGGCGCCTTACAAACGACTTATCCATGACGGAAACGAAACCGACAAACGGACTTCTAACAGATCGACTTAACAATACACGGACCAAAAACCGACCTATTTGACCAACAATAGACGGATCGAAACCCACCAATGACTGATGACAAACTTTACACGAGTCTTTCAGCCAATACCATCATGGCTATACTGACCAATCACGTTCAACGAGCCATACTTATAACATCATCGACTGACAAACACTATTCACTTGACTCTGAAGATGACTTCCGCTCAGGTTGTCGAAACGTCAGTCACCAACAACAGTTCTTTTCAGAACTTTCCAACGAGCATCCCCCGACCCTTTTAACCCGCGAGATCCCCCGGAATTTGGGCCTTAAGGGGGTATGGTACCCTAAAATATGGCGATGTTCATGAAAAATTCAATTTCTTGGAAATACAAGACTTAAGACCCTTGAGGACTTGTCAAAAACATTTTGAAACGATCTTGCCGAATTTCCTTCCAGATGAGTGTGAAATTTAAGGAAAGTACACAGTGGTATAAGTTTTTTCACGTGGCAACGACCATAGCAACGACTGTTTACTATAAGAACGTGACCAAAAATATAGATTATTTTTAACTTATATGAACGAAACTATTTAGAAAAAACTTGTAAGACATGCACAACTCGATTGGTATAATTATTTGTGAAAAGCTTTGCCTCGAATTGCCATCACAGGCTCATTCATTTCCCTTATGACAAGGAATATTTCCCACAACTGCGGTAACTTTTTACAAAATAGAACAACCATTGCACCCCCTCCCCCGAGATCCAATCTGTACCCCCCCCCCCCACTATTTGTGGCTCGTTAAATGCTTAATACTTCGTGTAAGAAACTTAAAGTGCATTTTTCTCAAAAGTTTACTTTTGTACCGACTGACTTCGCGCCAACATTTCTACTTTGCAAGGTTTTTAAGTAGAATTTCTGAAACTTGGGCTCATCAAAGACCAATAGTGTCGTGATGATATAAACCAAAAAAATCGTAACATTTTAAGGTCTGTCACGTGACATGAGATGATTTGTCCACTGGGTGTGGTAAAAAATAAGGTTATTTCCAAATAAAGCTGTAAAAAGCACTGAAAATAAGAGTTAACTGTCAAAATTTAGGTTCATATCACAGAACAAAACAGAAACTTACATGATATGCTTATTTGACAGTCAATTCTTGTTTTGTAAAAGAGCAGGAAGTGTTGGCGTCAATACTATAAAACACTCTTCAAAAGGGTGTGGCTGGTTTCCATAGCAACCATTTTGAGTAAAACTCTAGAAATTTAATTTCTCTTCTTGAGTGCAATAGCACACAATTGATCTTTCTTCACCATATTTAAACAAACTTTTTGGTCCATATTGAGGGTACCATACCACCTTAAGGGCCCATTAACCGATCTTTTCAAGCCGTTGCTAAGGAAAATTTATTCTCATACAACCTCATCGTTTTTAGTTAGTTCAGAGTTATTTCATGTGTTTTAACTTTTTCATGATCAGCAACACTAGTGATGACGTCATCAGGCCACGCCCACGGTCATGTGACTAATACTGAAAAAACGCAAAGACTCCCAGGCAAATTACTTTATCGGGATTTTTTTCATTGATTTAATATTTTAATTGAAATCCTCATAACGCTATGCATAGATTTTGTTTCATTTCTAAAAGGTCAAATTTTGAGAGAATTTCAAGATATTAAAAAATTCGTAATTTTCTGAAAAAAGCATGATTTCGAAAAAGGAATGCATAGCTATGTTTCCAACGTTGGCTTTAATCGAAATCCGCCAAAAAAGGCTGGATTTAATGAAAAACCGCATTTCCTTTGGCATTTAAAGAAACCGGAAGTGCGTCCGATATATGTTGAAAGTTAGTTTTTCTCTTTCTGTTGCTATTGTTTTACTGTCTTTCTCTTATTTTGTCTTTGGTTGTACTTTTTTTACTTTGCATTTTGTGGAAAACAAAGAAAAACTTCTAAAATGTAAGCGAATTTGCAAATTATTGATTTTCTTGTATTTTCCGCGCTCAGGCTGACGTAATTAACCGGAAGTGAAATTTCACCTCCTCAGCAAAGCGCGCGAGCGCGCGCATAAATCGGTTAATGGGCCCTTAATCATTCCTCCACAAGTAAACGATAAAGAAGTTTCGTGTTTTCTCCAACAAGACTTATTTTCAAAAACGCCTTCGAAGTTTGTTCTAGAAACGTAAACTAGCATTTATGGTCTCTGGGCAAAGGGTTTCCAAATCGAAGATTAGTCAAAATTCAATCCAGTCGACCCCTTCAGTGTGGCGCGATCACTGCACGAGGGTGGATAAATGATGATATAAAACGGGCGCGCAAAGGGAAACTCAACAAAATACGTTCTCAAAAACATCTTTTATAAATATGGAAGATAGCCACTGAGCACGTTTCACATACCTTAATGTTATTCCGTTCTTTATAATGCATGAAGTGGACTGCATCAAGACTCCTGGTCACGTAATACTGCGTGACCCACTGATTCAGATCTTGTCGCCCCTGTATTGACATCTTAATAATCTTCGCTGCTCTTCCAAAGTCACACTGGAGCCACTGGAAGTGATTGTTGTACTTGGCTGACCAAGCTCCGATGTATCGCCCCCGACGCCTTCGGTTGAGCCGCGCCAGGTAAGGGCCATGGTAACGATCCCACGAGGATGCTGCTGTTATTTTCTGGTTCTTGATACGACCTGACTGCATTCCCATTGGTCGGTTGCAAAGAACACCTGATGACGTTTGAAGGTGAAAACTAAGTTGCTAGAGATAAGTGCACTGACTGTGAAAAAAGGGCTCAGCGATTTTCAACTCCAAGATCAAAATATCAAATCTCCTAACTTATTGTCACACGTTTGCTTTAAAGTTAGCTCTGAGAATTTGGAATCCAGAGATCTCTAGATGACGATTTTCTGTATTCTCATTACCTCTCTACATAATAATGTATTGAAGCTGAAGACGAAATAAGTATTCAATCATGCTTGGAAATTGAAGCGTTCTAATAACATTTCGTAGCAATAGTTTCATTAACTTAAACGGAGTTCCGTGAGGAAAATTGAAAATATGAGTAAGTTCTATCCCAAAATTGCTTCAGAATCGTTTCTATACGAAATAAAAGATAATTACAAATAAAAAAAGTCATAATAAATCTTTAAAAATGATGACACTAATGTAAAACTTCTGAGTACAAAGAAACAACGAAAGGAAACTAAACCGCTGACTTAAATTGTTGTTGCTTGATTCCTTAATTTTCTCAGGCCCGACGTCGCTTGAAGTAAACTGATTACAAATTTTACATTACGTAAAGAAGACAAGTTTTTAACATTTGGTGTTATCGCCGCGTATACATGTATACATTTGGGACTCCTACCCAGTCTACAGCCGTACAACTCCATTCTCAAGGAGATATGCCCGTACCAGGTCCTGGGATGAACACGTATATACCGGGCTTTGATGGTTGGGCGGAGCCTGTGCACCACCACAAAGTATCGTTCGGTATTTCCCTGGAATATCTGGAAATTAAAAAATGCAAAACGTGTAAAATTATTCTTTTAACTATCCAGTAAACGGTCTTGCTTTTTAACAATAATCTAAGAAACAAGTGTGGACCAATTTCACATGACCAATAAGCCGGAGGACACTTGATTCTTCGTCTAACCTTAGACAAAGTGCTCGACCCACGCGTGTGGAAACACCAACCTCTACTGCGTGTGTCTCGCGTACCGCGCTCGCTACGCGCATGCGGTTAGTGACGCGTAACTGCTTGTACTGCACTAGCACATAGACTTTTGTTTATTCATCGCGCAGCTATTATTGTTACGCGATCGAAAGCAATTAAAATCCTTTGGAAAATTTCAGTCATTATTTTTCTAGTGGTGAGTGCTTCCGATGACCGGAAGAATAAACAGTGGAGACACCTTACCTTAACTCTCTTTCCGTGTCTGTATGGAAAGAACCTTACTCCATTGTTACTGTATGACACGGTGTAGGACTTTACCCATTGGTTGGCATCATAACGTGCCTGAGTGGCAATTCTCTTCACCCTGGAGGTAGTTCCCAAGTCAACCTGAAGAAACTGGTGCCTGTTATTGTACTTAGCAATCCAGCCGCCTCGCATGGAGCCTCGATTCTGTGCCTGCAGCCTGGCGCTCCAGGGACCATATAAGTGGTTGTACATTGAGGAGGCGGAGAACATCGCGCGAGTAACGCGACCGTCTCGGATTCCAAGTGGCAGATCGCAACGATCTACATTGTAAGTAAAGATTTGAACATTATTATTGCTCTTAAAACTTAAATTTTCATGAACACAGGTAAATAACACTTAGTTATAGTAAATACGTGAGACTGAACAGTGATGAACTGAAGCAAAGAAGAAATGTGCCTTGAACGACGTCCGATTTATAATTAATACCAAAATAGTACAGTAGCCGGCTATTTTAACACTTTTTTGGTTACATCAGGTTTGGTTTTCTTATGTTGTTTTCTTTTTTACAGATTTGTAAGACAAAAATAAAATTGTGTGCCCCGTGTGAGGATCGTACTCACGACCTTTAGATTTCTTAGTTGGATTATGAGACTGAAACACTGCCTACTGCGCTAACGAGGCATCTGCTTAAGCATGAAGGATAACTTCAAATTTTTGTTTAGTTCACTATTTGATTTAAGCTGGACGAAACATTCTCAAACTCATTACTGCTAATTCATCAAGCTAAAACAAAGAAAATCACAACCGTGAATGAGTTTTGGATACCCGGTATTAATAAGCATACATTTTAACGATTTTACCTCTCCGTTTACTCCTTAGTTTTTGCTTCGATTGACAGGAAATATCCAACACTCGAGACAGTGTTTCATCGGCTATTCAAACACCTCGAATTTCGTCAAAATACTCCGCTGCTCGTCGTATTTTGAACTCTCTTCTCGGTGTTTGGGAATCCCGTTGAAACACTGTCTCTAGTGTTTGATAAATACTTGAACATTCCTAGTGAGTTTGCAAACGTTTAATTTCATCGCAAATATCAACATAAGTAAGGGCGCAAGAGAAACTGCGGACGGAAACTAAGAAGAGTAATGAAAAACTTGCAGACGTCGACAAAAAGATAACAGAAGTAATTTTTAGTTTGAGCAAACGTTTTGATATCTAGAAGTACCATGTCTTCTCATATCCCGAAAATTAAGGTCCTTCTAAAAACTCAAACCATTTTGTTTTAGGGTTTGGGTAATAAGCTTTGCGCTAAGTTTTAAAATTGAGAAGCTAAACAAAGAAGTTAACTCACCGGCAACACATCCATAATACTCGACTCTCATAGAGATATGTCTGTACCAGCCACGTGGGTTGAGTTTAACATATCTTGCTAAAATCGGCGGGTTGATGGCGTTTTTCATAATACTGTTTTGATCACGATTGGCTTGGAAAAGCTGTGAGTGTAAAAAAAAAAAACTAATTGTTGTCTAATCACTCTGCAGTGAAAGGAAAACAAAATAATTTCTAACTTAGTATGAGTAAGAAAACATCAGTCATATAGGAGGGGGCGTCTCGTTTATTGATCAGACATAAATTGCCCTAGGATAGTTATTAACACAATAAACGTAGTAAACAAAAACACGGAAATTTACTAAAACAAAATTTCCAAAATGAACTGATCAAAAGCGGAGGTGCCGCCGTCCAAGTGACAACTCCTAACGGACAAACTCCTTAAATATTAACTTCTTAGCATAATTATGTAACCTGCATACCAACGAGTCTACATACCAGCACAATAACAACGTGAAAAATTATATGTCATTTATGGCTATTTAGCATGGTTATTGAAATGCCTGGAGGAAAGTCAGTCTTCTTGCTGAATATTCAAATTACTTTACACACGTCTAGCAAGGCTATCTTGACCTAACGCCGAGGGGAGACTCCTATATAAAAAAAGACGAGTGTTCGTCGTATCTTTTAGGGTTACAAAAGCGGTTTTGGTATTTTTTTTTAGGGTGTTCAGCTTCAAACGGTCCACAGCGGGAACGTTTGAGGCACCTCTAAGGGAATTGAGGCGAAAAGTCAGTGTCAGTCAATGTATTGTTTTAGAATTGGTACCTCTTAGGGGTGAAAACATTTCAAGCCACTCCTACAAAACTGGATCTTGCTACCTCTTAGGGGTTCTTTTCAAAATATCCGAGGAGAATCCACGTCCTTTTATATTGCAGTTCCCTAAGGAACCTAAGGTTGATAGGAAAGCGAAGTTCAACTTCCGATAGACCCAAACCCGCTCCAACTTGAGTCACGCATCTAGTTTTGAAAATATTGTAACCTGCCAGGCAGAATCAACGTTGCGATAAATTAACCCTCAAAGGTATGAAAAACTTAAAACACGGAAGAGGATTACACCTTTCAAAGCAAGATAACACTCTGTGAATCCGGCGTAAGAACAAGTCAACTGTGTAGGAAGACGGTAAATATTTCAAAATTCAAAACTTTACGGAGATTAAATATTAACATCCCATTCCCATATAAGCACAGGTATTTAAACAGCATATTTATCATCATCACCTTGTATGCACTCCTGAACTTGTACATCTCCCAATGAACGTTATCCTGGCTAGACGACAGATAGAACGACGTCACCCATTGGTTGGTATCCTGCCGGCCTTGGGTGGCTACTTTGGTGATTTTCATTGCTCGACCAAAGTCACACTTGAACCACTGCAAGTGATTGTTGTGCCTTGCGCACCAGGCCCCCACGAAGCGACCGTGCTTGACTTGGCCCAGTCTCCCGAGTCTGGCCGCGTGAAAGTGGTTCCATTCGGATGAAGCGGTAATTCGACTGTCCGGGAGGCGACGGTTTTGCAATCCCAGGGGTTTGTTACACGGAGCAGCTGTGTAATACACAATGGTGAATAATCAGATTAGTCCATGGCATGTTAGTGAACATGATCTTTTAATGGCGCCAACGAAGAGCTGACACTCGAAACGTGAAGGCTAATCGCTTTTACCGACCTTATCTTTTCCCTCCTGTCACTCTTATAATTACAGTCTGAATTGTACCTCCCCTCTCCCTCAGTCTTTTAACCATTACTAACGTGTAGTAAATATATTTATTGTCATTTCAAATATACCTGAACAACCATAAACCTCAGCCCTCATAGATATCCAGCTGTACCAGCTTCGCGGATAAAAACGAACATGTATAGCCGTGAATGGCCTGGTAAACTGGTGATACACAATGGAATGGCGGTCGGTGTTTCCATTAAAAACCTGAAGAAAAAAATATAAACAAACATGCATGAAGTAGGCTGAGGAACGAGTAGTGAAAATATAAAGACTTAAGATTTTTAGATGAAGGGAGAGCAGCCCGGTTAGCTCAGTCGGTAGAGCATCAGACTTTTAATCTGAGGGTCGTGGGTTCAAGAACCATGTCGGGCGACAACATTTTTTGTTTAAGCAACGGTTAAAAGACTTGAAACTGAAACGGGCCAAGACTAGATATAAAATAATCGAACCTATATATCAGTTAAAATGAAAGTGGAGTTTGGTTCTTTCCTTTTTCTTTCCCCGGTGAGGCATTTTTTTTTTCAGAAACAGTCAAAACTGTGAATGTTCCAGATATCAAGTTTGATAGTAAATATCCCATGCACGTGGTTTTTGAACCTGCTTCAAATAACTACAAAAATTTGCTAAATGGTCTGATAAGAAAGTATTATTACTTGCTCCTAACCCTCGATGTTTCGGTAAGCTTGACTTCCCTTCTTCAGGAATATTGAGAAAAATTAAAAGGTAATAAAGTATTCTCTATTTTCCAATTGCCCATAATTCACTCTGTTTGCCCCCCAAATTTTGTATGAACTGTTGTTGTGAAATGCTCTTGGGAATATGCAGACCTCTAAAGAGCATTTAAAAATAATAGCTTATGCAAAATTTTGTGGCCAACAGAGTGAATTATGGTCAATTGGAAACTAGAAAATGGCGAACTAGCTTTTTCGCTTCTGAAACGTCTGTTTTTTTATAAAATCGATTTCCCTCGGAAAAATCCCGAAGAACACAGAACAATTTTGATTTTATAGAAGAGAGGTTAAAGTTTCAGAGGTACAGTTAGATTTTCTTGATTTTTATACTTATCTCGCTCTGTTCGATCTTTTATCTTATCAGTGACTACAGGTATGGCAGAAATGTGATATTTACCTTGGTAGTGCGACCTTCCTTGTAAGACACGAAATTCATCCCACCTGTGCTGTAAGCGACTGTATAACTTCTCACCCACTGATTTGCATCCTGCCTTCCCTGAGTGGCCACGCCTTTTATGCGCATCAACTCTACAAAGTTCACTTGAAACCATTGTCCTACTCTTCTGAGCCGCACGCTCCATGACCAGCGGTGGTTCAGTCGGCCATGCCAGGGTGAAAGGTGATGGTTGTAGTAGGTGGAGGCCGTAAGATGGCCATCTGTAATACGCTTATCTTCCAAACCGAGAGGCATAGCACAGCGGTCTAAACAAAAGTAAGATGGGAGGTATTAAGGGTGAATGGAGGTAGAACACGTCGCAATGACGACAAGAAGGTTCAAGTGCTATTCGCCATTTTCACATCGCCCATAATACACCTTGTTTGCCCCCCAAAATTTTGCATAAGCATGGTCTTCAGTTTTTCTTGGGACGACTGTAATACCCAGGAGAAATAAGAAACAAAGGTTATGCAAATTTTTTTTTTTTGGTTGGGGGGGGGGGGGGAGCAAACAAGGTGTATTATGGGGAATGTGGAAATGGCGAATAAACCATTCTTTGATACACTTCTCAATGTCCCTTCACGCAAGTCCGACCCGCGCGTGTTTTACTCTCAATACTTATACTCTGGCGATCGTTGATAGCACCGTCGGCGAGACTCTTAAGTAACGGGTTATTTCGGACTATTTCGCGAAATAAGACCTTTGTATGACCCTGTCACGTGGTACAAAAGTACAAGCTCAGCCCTGCTGTGACGCAAGTTACACAGTGAGCTTGACTTTACTTTGTTTTAGATGACCCACTGCATAACTTGCGGCCCACTGTACTGTTAATGATTGATTGATTGATTGATTGATTGATTGATTGATTGATTGGCTGATTTGCAACATGTAACCGGGCCCTGTAAAGGGCTTGTTCATCCCCGGCACAAAAAAAGTCTTTTTGGAGGCTTCACTGCAGTGCTTTTTCATCTACAAAGTGTCAAAGTTCTCACCTGAGAATCAAGAGTTTTACGTTGACAACCAAAAATTAAGAGAATTATTCCCCCCATTTCATGCAAATCAAAAGTGTGAGAATGATATCGATAAACAAACCTTCAGCGCATCCATAGAACTCCACCCTCATGGAAATATGTCTGTACCAGCCCCAAGGATGAATTTCAATGTACTGGGCTTTGATTCGAGGGAACAGTCGATGTTGAACAACGCTGTTTTGATCTCTGTTTCCTTGGAAGTACTAACAGAGAGAACAGCAAAGAGGCATTATTTAAATTTCGTATATTTTCTTTGGTGAATGTTACTCTGTTGTTTGCGTCGACCAAGTCAGCTTGATCAATGAAGAATCACCAATCAGAATCATCACGAAAACTGTGACCGGAAACAGTGAAAATTAAGGGAACAGTAATGTGAATCAGACTGCTCTTAATTTTCTTAATTTGCATCTCATAGCACAGTTGCCTCGTTAGCGCAGTGGGCAGCGCGACAGTCTCATAATCCAACTAAGAAATCTGAAGGTCGTGAGTTCGATCTTCATACGGGGCACAGGGTTTTATTTATTTATTTATTTATTTATTTATTTTTTTTTTTGAGTCGGTACGCGATAATTCAGGTAGAGGTACATAGGAAAACCTTTGCGCACCGAGTTTTCCAGACAGAAATTCACTTTTTGGATGTTTACTATTTTTGATGTCTGTCTAGCCAGTCCGAGAACTAATTCTCACTTGGGGTAAAGGCCAGTTAAAGTTATGGTTTGCTGTTAAACTCGCTGCAAAAAAACTCCCGCATTTTACGTTGTACACGCTGGAATAAGAGAACTAGCAAGTCCTACTGCAAAATAAGGGCCAGGCAGTCCAAACTTAACTTGAAAAAGAGACGCTGTAAGTTCAGCCGAAAATTCCGGAACTCTTGAAACGGGGTCAAATGGCATAGAAATTTCCTACGAAAGTTTCCGAAAAATCCGAAATGGGAGCTATATAACCAAAAATTACTGACATTTCGGATAGGAAAATCAAGTGGAACTCAAATTCCCGGTAACGAAATTTCAGACATTTTTGGTATAGCTTTAAAAAATGATATTTCCATTCGCCACTGGAAATTTCCGGTAATGCAAACCGGAGTTTTTGGTTGATTGGAAAGCACCCCAGGTTTAGGATCATTCACGACTTTAAATCTAGCAGTCTAGATATTCATAGATGCCTCGTTGGCGCAGTAGGCAGCGCGTCAGTCTCATAATCTAACTTAGAAATCTGAAGGTCGTGAGTTCGATCCTCACACGGGGCATGAATATTTTGATATAGCTAAGAATGTCGTTAATTTTTGCCGCCCATTGAGACCATAAAACGAGCAAGATCAGCGCTTTTACTGTGAGAAAAAACTGAACACTCTTGTTAATATGAAGGGCGCTCATTCTAAAGTCACTAAAAAATGTGTACACCTGAACAACGTCAATTGTTCAATTATTTTAAATTTGTCTTCACTATAAATGTTTCAGTCTCTAGCGAATGATTTAATTTAATGATTCAGACAACAATCTGTTCTGTAACTAGACTTGCCTAGTAAACCTGAAGTTATACCAGAAACTTTAAAGACATCTTTATTAAAAACTGAATCATTGGATAATCCAATTCAATAGCCACGTTCATTGGCTTAGCCATCATGGATTATGAGCCATTATACCATGCTCTACAAATATGGTAAGCGTACGCGTGAATTCTTGAGACGTTTTTATTTTTATTTTAGTTTATTTTTCTATATTTTGGGGGAGTTTTACAGTCAAACCGGATGTTCTTTAGATGAGAACTTTGCAAACTGTCAATCAAATATCAATGTTGAGGCGGAAGTTTGCAAAGTTCCCATCAAAAGAACATCCGGTTTGACTGTAAATAAAACAGTTATTCCACTCGCGCTTGTTAGATATAAGATGATTATAGCCAACTCATATCAAACGCGTGCTCGTAGAATAATTGTTAAATGCGTATGTAGTATATACCTTTCGATTGCTGTTTTCTTTGTATTCGGCATAGTGTGCACCATCCTGACTGAACGTCAAATAATACTGAGTCACCCACTGACGGGCGTCATGTCGTCCTTGAGTAGCGAACTTCACCACCCTTGTCGGGCGACCAAAGTTCACCTGAAACCATTGAAGACGGTTGTTATGGCGTGCGCACCAGGCCCCCATTCGCGCGCCGACACGATGCAGATGAAGCCTGCCATTGTTAGGTGCATGGTTCCTGTCCCAGCTGGACGAAGCGGTAATTTGTGCCGCGCGAATGCGGCCGTTTTGCATTCCTAGAGGCTTGTTGCATCGCGCACCTAGGTAAAGAATAACCATTTTTGAATGAAAATATGGAACAGCGTTAATCAACCTTAGTTAGCCCTTTGTACACAGCCGTGACCACGAGGCGGGTTTGGGTCTGTTTGGCCTTCGCTCTGAGGCAAGGCCGTACTCAAGTTATCGACCTGCAAGTTTAAACAAAACTCAAATAAAAGAAACGTGAAAAAGGTTTGCTGCGCTTAAGTTATGTTTAAGCCATACTTAAGAATTCAGTTTCAGATCAATCTACAAACTAATTCAGATGTTGAATGTGGTCTTTTGAATAGGTTTTCTAACAGTTTATTCTCAGCCGTAATATTTTTTCTCGCTCTTGAAAGAAAATATGAAGTACTTGCTAGCTCACAGGCCTTGATTGATGATAAGTATGGGTAATCAAATGGTGAGGAAACAAGGAAATAATATTCCGAGTGTTTTGTCAAAATTTTAATAATTAAAAGGCGAGAGAAATAATTAGAATTTTGACAAAACGCAAGTGAAATTATTTCTTAATTTTACGAGTGTACCGTTTCACTACCGTGACCTTCTAATGTCATAGATGACTAATTACGCTTACAATCGCGGGCTTTTGACTTGTTTATTGTATCGAGAAATTTTGCGCGAAACGTTCCCATCGCAATATTGAAATTTCACATGTGAAATTATAGATTAACGCTGAAATTTCGCGCCAAAATTAGGGAGTAATTTGTCACCCATGATATTAATGTGCATGTTTACAATCAGGGGGTAAACAAAAACAGAGAACCGGAAGTGATATCCAAACTCACCGACAACACAACCATATAATTCCACTCTCATTGATATCCAGCTATACCACGTGATTGGGTGGAATCTAAAGTAGCGTCCTAAGATTGGATGACGGAGTCTATGACGTACGATCACGTGCTGATCGTAGTTGGCTGGGAATACCTGAAATAAAAATCCATTACGTTATGCAAGACTTCAAGAACACGGCTCACAACACAGGTAGCAGAGGAGTCCTATTTGCGCGAATCGGTCTGTTATTGATTCGAGTCACCGTGCAGTGCGCATGCGATCGTGTTACGCGCCTGTAGAAATCTTCTATACCAGCGACAATTGTCGAAGCTCTCCGTACGAGGCACGAAGTTCCGATAGGGAAAAAAGAGACAAGGTCTCTCTCTTAGCTTTTAGTCACCACTAGTGATAAGTCCACAGTCATAACTGTACGCTGCTTTCGTATTGTACATTAATACAGACGCGTAACACGATTGCGTACATCGTATCAACTACAGACCGATTCGCGCGGAAATATTGTACCGTAATACATAACGTCGGGCGTTTGATTGTCCAACGCGTTCCCTATTTGTTAATAAGCTATGGAACATGATTGCGACTGTTTCCGAACTAACCTTGGTTCGCCCTCCTTCTTTGTAAGTTATAAACTTGTATCCGTTCTTGCTGTATGACAGAGAATACGACTTCACCCACTGGGCGGAGTTCTGTCTTCCTTGAGAAGCAATACGATACACTTTTGTAAGAGCGCCAAAATCAATCTGAAGCCACTGGCGTCTGTCTCGCCTCTTTGCGCACCAGGCCCCTCCGTATCGACCATGTCTGCGCCCGTTCAATCGTCCACTCCAAGGTCCGCACCAGTAGTTATAGTACGAGGAAGCGCGTATCATCTTATTGTGGACGCGTTTGTCCTCGAGACCAAGTGGCATGTCACAGCGATCTGGAACAAAGAAAAAAAAAAACAGTATTAAAGCAAAAGCACTTTTTCCCAAAACACCATCACGTCTCGTTGTCTAAGAGCCGCCTGTCCTCTGGATATCTTTGGCGATTCCAGCAAAACAACACAACATACTCGCTGAGAAACAAAATACGCCAATTCCCAGAATTTGTTTTTTATCGCATACGGAGCAAATTACCGAATGCTGATTGGCTGAGACAGAAGGCATTTTTTTCACATAGTAAGTTTTCATATGTGGGATGAATCTTCCCGTAATTAACAATTAGATTATGAGCTCGAGATTTCTATCGAGGGCGCAGCCCCAGGAAGCTCTTACGCATAGAAATCGAGAGCGAATAATCTGATTGTTTTAGTGTAAATCCACTAGTCGTTCAAAATTTGCATAAATCCTCTGCAAAAGCACTTCGAAAACGCCAAGAAGCGACCGCCATTATGTTCCCAGCCGCACACTGCTAGGCTGATCACTAGCTACAACAGAATAGATAGTGAAAAGAGTATGTAAAATACTTTTAAGTTACTTACTCCACGGACTTCCATACAACTCCAGTCTCATGGAAATATGTGCTCGCCAGCCTCGTGGTATGATCCGAACATACCGACAGTATATTGCCGGGTTGATTGGGTGGGTTTGGATAGACAGTTGATCACGGTTTCCTTGAAAAGTCTGTGTGAATGCAAAAGAATGGTTTAAGCAACTTAGAAGAAATCTTGGACTGAAGTGAAAGTAATTTACTTATTAAAGCGCAAGACAATAACTCGTTAGAAAAATTTAACATGGCTGGTCCAACTTATGACAAAAAAAATACCCCTTTATTATTTTTTTTCTTTATTTTTCTTTTTTGTAATACCACACTTTAGTTACAATTTTACATTACTTAACTTAGGGGCTGTTTACATGATACCGGGATGATTTTCATTCTGGAACGACTTCATTCCATCCCCATATATTTCTCTGCCGGTATCTGTTTACATGATAACGAGTCGAAATTTTATTTCCTTACAAGCCATTCTGGAATGAGTTCATTCTGGTTTTCAATCTGAAAGAAATCCTCGTTCTGGAATGAAATTTTATTCTTGTATCAAGTAAAGTGAAAACGAAAATCATAAACCATGTAGTCTGGGGCGGGTGTCGCATGCGTATCGTTTACAAGATGGCGGAAATCTGATCTGGCGCGAAAACCTGGGCCCATCGATTGTGTCATGTGAATGCAGCACGAACTTCATTCTAGAATGAAACTCATTCCTGAATGAAAGTCATTCCAGAATCATGTGAATAGCCCCTTACTTACATCACCTGTATCACTTACCAATTACAATAAAAAGCAACAATGCTCACAGTACTTCCGATACTTACAACACTAACATAACGTTTTAACAAGAATTGATTCTACTTAACAATAACACTACAAATAACAAGGACAAATCTAACAAATAATACAACTAACAGATACAATACTACTACTACAATTGCAACTACTACTACTACTACTACTACTACTACTACTACTACTACTACCACTACTACTGCTGCTGCTACTACTACTACTACTGCCACTGCTACTGCTACTGCTAGTGCTACTGCTACTGCTACTGCTACTGCTACTGCCACTGCTACTGCTACTACTACTACTACTACTACTGCTGCTGCTGCTGCTACTACTAGTACTGCCGCTGCTGCTGCTGCTGCTGCTACTGCCAGAGCAACAACTACATTACTCTAACAAACAAAAGTAAATATAAAACAAAGACTGAGAAAAAGACCAAAACATAATGGAATAAAATCAACGAACTTGCTTACCTTTACGGCATAATTCCACCAGTACCTCACTTTAGAGAAGAACACTCCGTCATAACCATAGTAAATATAATACGCAGTCACCCATTGGACGGCATCTTGTCGGCCTTGTGTCGCAATACCAGTGATCTTCATTGCTCTTCTGAAGTCGATCTGTAACCACTGATGGTGGTTGTTATGGCGGGAAGACCACGACCCGATATAAGGGCCTCGTTTGGTGCGGTGCAAGCGAGCCAGCCATGGTGCGTGATGTTTGTTCCACTGAGAGGAGGCAGTGATTTGGCTATTTTTGATACGACCGGATTGGACACCCACTGGGGCATCGCAAAAGTTTTCTGAGAAAAAAAACGCGGCATGAAATTGGTTACTGTTCTTAAAACCAGTCATAGATTTATCATGGCCTTTAAAACTAACTAACTTCACCATTCACGCTCCAATCAGAGCAGCTACACCGTCCTACGTCATTATTGTGAGACTTTTTGGTTGCACAGGTATCTTTTACTCTGGCTGGATTAAATGAGAGGTACAAAAATTAGCAAAATTAATTCTTCGATTCTTTCTTTGTTATGATAAAGGTCCGGTGCATTTTTCTTCCATTTGCATTATATATCTAGCATGAGTGTATTGCTAGTTTACGATTGTTTTGTAGCGTAACATGGTACCGCGGATCATTTGTCTGTTTTCAGCTCTCTATCTTATTCGTATAATTACCTTTCAATCGTCCTCCATAAAGTTCAACCCTCATAGCAATATATGAACGCCAGCCTTTAGGGTGTATCCTGATGTAGCGTGCTCTAATTGCGGGGAGTATCTTACGTGAAACTGTGTGATAAATGTCGTAGTTACCAATGAAGACCTAAACGTTGAAAGAAGAAAAGAAACGAAGACATCATTGATCATCGCAGTTATACACACAACCTAAGCAGTTGTGAAATTTGAGCATTTGAAAAGACTCCCGCCTAGGCTTCAGTTCCAAGCTAGTGCCAGTCCAATATTGAGAATACGAATATGGCCTATTTCTGTCATCCCACATTCTGACACCATTTTTACCCTCATCTCGCATCCCGCCAAATCTATGTAGGGGACCCTCTGGAAATAAATTACAGGGGTTTGCTTACCTTGATGCGTCCATATGACACATAGCTTCTAAACCGAGCTCCGAAGCGACTGTAGGACATCTGATATTTGGTGACCCATTGGTGAGCTTCTCTTCTTCCTTGTGTAGCGATTCCTTTGATGATACTCAACTCCCGCAAGTCAATCTGAAGAAACTGATGGGTGTTTCGATACTTTGCTACCCAGGCCCCTGTTCGTCCATGACTGTTGTAGATGTTCAGACGCGCTCGGTCAGGTCCGTGGTTGTAGTTGTACGACGACGAGGCCCGAAGATGACCCGAGAGGATACGATAGTCTTCCATACCGAGAGGCATCGTGAAACGGTCTGAAAATAATTCGTACGAAAATAATACGGTTAACTGAATACTTGACGACAACTCTAAGAACGTTATCTAAGAACTCCGGGATTTTGTTCGTACTATAGGAAAAACTCGATCAGCTACCGGGGAGCTGCACTTTGGAACACAGCACACCGGTACTATACTGATAATTCTAAGCAATTCTATGCCAAAGTTAGAAAAGACGTTTTTATTAAACAATTAGACTTTAATTGCGACCTCGATTCAAACGCGAAGCAAGGACGTGACGGATTTTTAGTTTTCTTAATGTGAATGAAATAATACGTATATGATTATCATTATTACAGTACATATTTCTGTTTTTCTTAAACGTTTGTATACACGACCCCACAAGCAAATCTGTCGCTTTAAACCAACTCAAATCGTGTTTAAATAAAGGATTGTCATTGTTGTTGTTGTTATCTTATATGTGAGATGTGTTGCGTGCTATTACTATCAATCATTTACAAAGCTGTTCATAACTTTAAAAAGATGCGTTTTTTATAGAGCTTGTAAAAGTGCTAACGACAGGAACAAGTCAACTAGTTTAGCTCTGTAGTTATTTTGGGTGATCAGCTACAATGCATATTTCAAATTTTTATGTTCTATTTAATCCTGCAAACTACAATACAAATAAATGTTGCCTTGTCTCGTCTTGTTCAATGCGCGTGCCCCTCTTTTAGACTGATGTCAGATGTTATATCAGTTTTGGTGTCCGTATTATATTCCATGAAAATACTAAAATATTAAAACTAATGAGGTTTACCGATTCGACACCCGTAGAACTCCACTCTCATAGAGATATGAGCGTGCCATCCCCATGGATGTATTCGGATGTACTGTCCTCGAATAGCAGGAATGAAGGGGTGTGACACTATCGTGTTGCGATCGCGGTTAGCACTGAAATACTGAAATACGAAAGAGGAAAACTTAGTTTGCCGTCCACTGCGTCACCATGACGTCACATGAACATACTGTATGATACTGCAACTGCTTTAAGCGGGAGGAAGCTTTAAACGAGGGAAACCCAGACGTCCCGGAGCAAATAACATGAGACAGACCTGCAAAGCACTTGTTGTCGTTATACGCAAAAACTGGGACCTTATTACTTGGTCTTCTTGCATTTTACTGCTTGCCATTGCTGTTGACTTTCGCGGGGCAAGCTATCACAAGCTGTACTATCGGACAAAAAATTGTCTCGCTTCAATTCTTTCTCGTCGTTTGAAGATAACGCTCTCAAAACCCAGAATGACTTATGATATGTCAGTCGGCCAGCAATTGAATGGCTCCAATTACCTTGGCGCTGAAGGACACATTTGTAAGAAAGATGTGAGTAGTTGCGACGTGCTAAATTGAGAGACTTGAAGCAACGCGATTAATTGACCTTTTACTCCCGAGCTCAATAAATGCTAGCTTCTCTGTACGTTCAGCAACAAATTCAAGTAGCCAGAATAAAGACCTCGGTCATATCAGAAAAGCATTAAAAACAAAAATAACAAAGTCACGTATTACCTTCCTGCTGTTTCGTTCTTTGTACTCTGAAAAGTGAACTCTATCCAAACTGTGCGTTATATAATACTGTGTCACCCACTGATTCGTGTCATGTCTTCCCTGGGTAGAAATTCGGATTATTTTGGCTGCTCCTCCGAAGTAGACCTGTAGCCACTGGTACCTAGTGTTGTATCTTGAGGACCATGACCCCATAACATTGCCGCGGCGACGGTTATGAAGACGAGCCAGATGAGCGGCGTGGTTCACGTCCCATATGGACGAGGCTGTGATCATGTGATTTTTAAGACGGCCAGACTGCATTCCCATTGGTCGGTTACAGAGTGGACCTATAACCGGAAAGAGAATAGATAGAGGATGTAATCCTTAGAATGAGGCGAATAACAGAACAAGACAACCACGATATTCTACGGTAATATTCTGGCGTAAAGTAAAGTTTTAACGCTGTGCGCCTCAATTTAAAAGCTATTTTGCTTTTTTATAATGTGATGGCATTTCCGTTCTCTTAGCAAGTTCAAATGCTTTGTCATCATTATTGTACAACGTTTGAAAAAATTGGAATGAACTGAGCTGAGTTCAAAAAACAGATTGATCTACTAAGAAAGACTGTTCTTCTCTTCTCTCGTGCCAAATCTTTTGTAGAAAACCACAAGAAAACTCTCTTCGCTCAAAAATATAAACCACGTTAACACATTCGAATTAAGAAATGGTCAAGATTCTATGATATTCGCCTGCATGGGATCATGATAGTTGTATTCATCATCTTGGATAGATGTTTGTTTGGATGAACACAACTGACCATGATTCTCTGTAGGCGTCTCATAGAGGGATTTAGCCATTGTACTGGGTCCATTTTGAAGATTAATATATCTAAAATAGTAAGAGTTATAATTTCTCGAGAATATACAGGAACTAGAAACACAACTTACCCAATCTGCAGCCATACAGCTCCACTCTCATGGAGATATAACTGTACCAAGTCTTCGGATGAATGCGAACGTAACGTGTTTTCAACGAAGGTCTGAACTTGTGAAATACAACGAGATTTCTTTCCATGTTACCTTGGAAGACCTAGAAGAAGAAGAAGAAGAAGAAGAAGAAGAAAAAGCTTAAATGAAGGATGCTTAGTTCCTTGCCCCCGAGTGGGGGATAAGGAACACGTTGACAAAAACGTACAGAAATCACCTGCTACTGGTACAAAGTATGGCTTAAGAATTACCATAGTAGTAAATGGTTTTTATTATTGCACTCTATTCTGTTGTCCACCAGGCGGTACTTAGCCATCATGATTAAAGGTTCTTGAGTCTCTTTGAACTATAGAAAAATTTCGCTTTCAGTTCTGTCTGCATCAATGCTATTCAAAACCAGTTTTCCTGAAATAATTTCTTGTATAATAAGGAGATTAAAATTACTTAATTTTGATAGGCTAAGCTATAGGACATTTTTCCATAATTTTTGTTGAGAACAAAATTACTTCCAAGATTCCAGAGAAGCCTGCCGAAGCCTACCGAAGATAACCCGAAAACCTCCGAAGGATTCCGTAACCAAATTTTGTAAAAAAAATTAAAATGTGATTATAATCCTTAATTTTCCTCGACCCCTTGGTGACCACCTGTACTGAGCTCTCTGGAAAATAGCCCTCCAGAAAGTAAGTTAGTCTTTTTCGCGATTTGTAAAAGTTTTCTGTAACGTTACCTTGACTCTTCTTCCGTGTTTAACCGGAAAGAACCTCACTCCATTATTGCTATAAGAAACCGTGTAGGACTTGACCCATTGATTGGCATCATACCGACCCTGTGTAGCGATTCTTTTCACCCTTGTCGCAATTCCTAAGTCAATCTGCAGAAACTGATGTGCGTTGCGGTACTTTGCAATCCAGCCCCCTCGAGTTGAGCCATGGTTCCGTGCCTGCAGCCTGGCACTCCACGGACCATAAAGGTGGTTGTACATGGAGGAGGCAGTCAGCATTCCCTTAGTAACCCGGCCGTCTTGCATTCCCAAAGGAACATCGCACGGATCTGTTCAGTGAATCATTGAATAATGCCATGTGTTAGATTAGCTAACCAATCGGTAGCAATCCTGTACGGTACCAGTAAGGAAAGATTAAGCAAACTGTGCTGTCCTGGCGTCAATGTATGTTAACAGGAAAGGCACTGCCGTAGAGCAACTTTTCTCACTGGAGACGGCACTGGATATTCACAAAAAGGGGTTTGTAATTCCAAAACCCATATCAGATCGTAAAAAGTGATGAAACATTTTCTGTCTCCAAGCTTTTAATTTGGCGGCAAGAATGAGTTTCCCCGCGTCCGGCACCTCGCTCGTAGTTCGTCGAGTTTCACCAGGTAGGAAAATAGTTGTGGTATTTTGAACAAAATATGTTGGGCCTGTCAAATTTAAATCCAGAATTGTCGAGTTTAGTATTAGAAGAGGTCAAAGCACCTTAAGCATTCTTTACTTCTGTTAGCTTTGTTATTTTTGTATTAAAGGTGGAATTAAGATAAATTTTAATGGTCGTGTTTTTGCGAAATTGTTGTTTAGGTAAAGAGGTTTTGAATCTCAATTGGACCTAAAATTTTGATCTTACCTGCTCGACATCCATAAAACTCGACCCTCATAGAGATGTGACTTCTCCATCCCTTCGGGTGCAAGCGAACAAATCGCGCCAAAATGGGTGGATTGATGGCTTGCGTGACAACACTGTTACGGTCACGGTTTCCTTGAAAGTACTGCAATGATAGGTGAGTGATTAACAGTTGGCATCAGCTCCAGCAAAAGGCTAACTAACGTTCCAAAGGTCAGCTTCACAAACTCGTTACGGCGGTTAATTTTCCTTTATCAGAAGGCAAGTGTTTCACCTGTCGGCCGTCGCAGCCCAATAAAAGTTTCTTTAGAAAATATTATAGGCATAAGCCTGCGAATGACCCTATTGTCTTTCCAATTCCCTATAATTCACTCTGTTTGCCCCCAAATTTTCCATAAACCATTATTTGTAAATGCTCTTGGGAGCTCTGCATATTCCCAAAAGCATTTCACAACAATATTTTTTTTTTGTGGGGGGGGGGGGGGTGAGTTATGAGGAATTGTAAAGTAGGGAATGATATTTTCTCACATACCTTATCCTGGCTGTTAAACCTGTAGATCTGCCAGTGAATTCCATCCAAGCTGGAAGACAGCAGATAGCGCGTTACCCACTGGTCAGCGTCATGCCTTCCTTGTGTGTCCACTTTGGTGATACGCATTGGTCGAGAGAAATCAAACTTGATCCACTGGTTGTGATTGTTGTGTCTTGCGCACCAGGCTCCCACGTAAGGTCCACGCCGTACTCGGCCCAGTCTTCCCAGCCAAGCCGCGTGATGTCCGTTGTACTCAGATGATGCGGTAATCTTGGAATTACTGAGTCTTTTAACCAATGGATTACTACACACGGAGACTGAAACGAGGACATGGGAAATGCATGAATTTGTTTATTCTATCTTTTGCAGGAGAAGATCTCTGCTCTCCCGTTAAAATGGTCAGGTCACGCTAACGCACGCTACAAAACGATAAAATCACGTTCATCATATATCTATCTATATTTTTGTTTACTCACGCTTCCCACACAATAAAATTGTTTAGTCACGCTTTTCACACTATAGGGCGGTCAAGTCAAACTACTTACAATATGAAATTGTTAAGTCACGCTACTCACACTACAAAATGGTTAGGTCACGCTACTTACGCGGTCACGCTACTCACATAATGAATCACCCTGACACACTCACCAAAATATTGACTGTTCGTCTAGGCAAAAAAAAAAAAACGGTCATTACAAAGATCTGCAGAAGAAAAACTGAAACATACCATAGCAACCATAGATTTCTGCCCTCAGAGATATCCAGCTGTACCAACCCTTCGGATAGATGCGAACGTACACAGCGCTAAAAGGTTTTACAAAATCGTGGTACACGATCGTATGTCTGTTGCTGTTTCCAGTGAAAACCTGATTGAGAGTGAAAAATATTGCATTGTAAAACAAATTAGATATTCTGCACAAAATTTTAATCAATAGTGAATTACCAGAAGCACAATTGAAACTATATTGATAGAGATCCTCAAGATTATAACTCGACTCGTAAAGCTATATAAGACAAATAATTTTACTTGAATTCTCTGTTTCTTGGATAAAATTACAAATATATAGGATAAAATGAAAGTAAGATCCCAAACTCGATCCCCCTTTTCTCTCTCCTCAACGGCTAGGGAGACAAGGAAGAGAGAGCCTGGGATTGAGGTTGGTAAGAGGTTTAATCCAATTGTCAGCGTATAAAGCACCACTATGCTCTGGAGAAAGTCGACGAGTCCAACTTCAGACTGTCAAGAACAAATCCAGTTACCAGTATGGTGGAAGATTTGACCACGAATTTCATTTCTCACACTCATTAATCACACTCATTGATCACGTTTAATAAAACGAAATCATGACCGTGATGGTGTTTGGATATCTGACCTTAATTAGCATAGACTTAACTCTCTATTTTCTCCATAGTTTTAGTTTCCATTGAGAAGATAAATCAAACACGAAAGACCGTGTTTGACCACATTACCAAACACCGAGAAGAGAGTTAAAAATACGACTTGTAGCAGAGTGTTTTTGACGAACTTCGAGGTGTTTGAAAATGTGGTCAAACATGGTCTTTCGTGTTTGATACAGTAAATCCAGCCCCCTAACTCACATGGTCAGGCGGCCTACCTTGATTTTTTAAACTTTTTAGATGTAGTGATACCTGTCTTTATTTCAGTTTTCATGCATAAACTGCGTCAGGGTTTGCGCTCTTGAAAAGTTCAGCCTAAATTTTTCAAGTTCGTCGTTTGTAATCCGTGCTAATCTTCTCCATCCTTCACCATCCTTATTCCTTAATGGTTTATTATTATCTCTTTGGTGTTTTCCTATCTGAGTAAACTATTCTTTTTAGGTTTCCTTCTTTTAAAGGTAATTTTTTAAGTGGCCAAAATCACTCAAAATACCATGCTGAGCTCCTTTAAACTAATGCCTTTGGTTACACTTACGTTGGTTCCTCTTCCTTCAGAGTAGTACCGGAAGTTTGTCGTGTCCGCACTGTAAGATACAATATACTTCGTCACCCATTGATTAGCATCCTGCCTGCCTTGGGTACCAATTCCTGTCGCCTTCACAACGCTCACAAAGCTCACTTGGAGCCACTGATTGTGATTTCTGGTTCTAGCGCTCCATGACCAGCGGTGGTTCAACCGACCATGCCATGGTGCCAAGTGGTGATTGTAATACGTAGATGCCGAGAAATGGCCGTTTGTGATACGTTTGTCCTCGAGACCGAGTGGGAGCGAGCAGCGCCCTGTGTTGAAAAATTGTTAGAAAAGTATAAGTTAATCGTAGTGCGAGCAAAAGCATTATTTCCTAGCATCTATAGTCTAACTAACATTCTGTGTACGCATTGCATGCCTACGATCTCTGTTTTTATCCAGCCTCTCCAGCTCTTTGCACGCCTTACGTGCCTATGTTATTACTTGCTATTTCTCTTGTTTCCATGCGACCTAAACTCTCGTTTTTGGCAATATACGGCTGCTCAGATATTATTTTGAAGGAGGCAGAAAGATAGGCACTAGCGCAAAAATATTGCTTTTTGAAGTACTGGACGACATCCTGAGCCTTACCGTTGTAAGAATTTCTGAGCACTTTGTGTAGAATTGAGCTTTACACTTTTAAGATGAAAACCATCACTTGGTAAAAGTAACGTCTACATACGAGCCAAGTGGCCCATCAGGCCGGAGCTTATCCCCACTTCTGCAGCACGAAGCGACTAGAAGTATTTCTTCTCCTCCCTGGATGGGATGCTAGGTCTATCACAGGGTTTCCCCTAGTATTAAATTCGCCGGTACATGTACCCATTTATACACCTGGGTGGAGAGAGGCACCGTGAGAGTAAAGTGTCTTGCCCAAGAACACAACACAATGTCCTCGGCCAGGGCTCGAACACGGACTGCCCGAACCGGAGTCGAGCGCACTAACCATGAGGCCATCGCGCCCCATCCCCCCCCCCCCCCCCCCTATCATGAAAACCATCACTTGATAGATACTAAACGGTGGATGAGTCCTTAGTTTAAGATGGCACAAAAACGATCTCTCAGATGAAGATTTAAATACATACCTGCAGAACAACCATAAAACTCCACCCTCATGGAAATGTGTCGGTGCCAGCCCCAAGGACAGACACGAATGTAGCGGGCTTTGATCTGCGGGAACAATCGGTGCTGTACAACGCTGTTTTGGTCTCTGTTACCTGTAAGGTACTGTGACGAACACAAAGATAAATACGATACAAAGAGGAATCAGATAATGTCTTCTAGATGAAAAAAATGTCAGGTTAACGTGCTATATTACCATGAGGTGCAGATAAATGTATGCGTTGCAGACCTTTTTAATAAAAACAGGTACCCAGTCAACTTTTTTGCGATAAGATTGCATATGCATTAAAACGAACAGGAGCCAAATACTCACTTTTCGATTGCTATTCTTTTTAAACTCGGCGAAATGCGCTCCATCTTGACTGTAGGTAAGATAATACTGAGTCACCCATTGTGCGGCGTCTTGTCGTCCCTGAGTAGCGATCTTCACGACTCGCATGGCGTGGATAAAATCAACCTGAAGCCACTGGTAACGAGTGTTATGACGCGCGGACCAGGCTCCTATGCGCGGTCCTCGCCGTCGCCAGTGAAGTCTGGCATTGGATGGACCGTGATTTCCGTCCCAGCTCGAGGAGGCTGATAACTGCCGTCCTTTTATTCGACCGTTTTGCATTCCAAGAGGCTGGTTACAACGTTTTCCTACGTTTTAAAGAAGTGTTAGAGTAGTATACACTTAAAGTACAGTAAAAGCTCGTGTATAAGAACCTAAGATTTTAGAAACTGTTAGGCTGAAATTTCCCAGTTAAGCACCCTTCACATAGGTTCGTATCTTCAAAATATAGTGTTTTCTCAAATATATACTAGTTAATGCAACGCTTTCAAGTGGTATACCATATCCCACAAGCCACTTGTATACCAAAACAATAAAAGTGACAGGAGAATGTTCGATGGTATACCAGAGAGCATTGCATAACTATTTTATACCATGCCATAGGAAATATAGTAGACAAAACAATCAGTGCGTCATACGCGCGGCGCATGATGGGAAGGTTGGATGTAATACCGTCGAATATACAACGGCTTTCCTGTACTCTGATTGGCTGTATTTTCTATGGCATGGTATAAAATACAGGTACATCACGTGCGATACAAAAAGGGCAACAAAACCTAGCCAGAACACTGGCAGTGTTATGAGATATGTTATGAGATGTGTTATGAGATTACAATACTGTACTGTGAATGATTCAATGTAAAGGCAACACCAGGTTATGAATGAAATTCTTACCATAGACACATCCGTAGAATTCAACTCTCAGGCCTATCCAGGAATACCAGGCCACAGGGTAAACTCTAAAGTATCTTCCATACAGAGGTTTGACAAACTTGTGCTGAACGATAATATATCTGTCGTAATTTCCTGAGAATATCTGCAAGCACGATTCGTACATATACGTAAATCTCACATTTCTTCCACTTGAAACAACCATTTCAACCAATAAACCGATTGAAGTTGATTTCGTTTAATTACCCTAATATATCAATTTTAAGGATAATTTGAATTAAATAAGGCAAACGTACTAATAGCTCTTTTTTTCAAAGATCATTAACCTCGTGCGAAAAGGGCGAAGGACATTGGTTCTTTCACCAGTTACGCCAAAGCCCACTTCGTCGCACATCGCACTCGCCTCGTTCGTCTTTCCTCGAGTTAAGATATGAGAACTGATAGCAATGAGCCATTTCCTAGTTGCCTTTTGCCTCTGTTTAAAACGAGTCCCCGTTCGAAACCATTCATATAAAAGTGAGTTCCGCATACAGGTTCACATCATGCAAATCAAACTTATTTTCTTAAGAAAGGTTTTGCATGAAGATTCGTTTTGAAACAGAGGCACAAGGTAACTCGAAAATGGGCTATTGATCTTGCACATCCTAGTCAGTAGTGTCAGTCAAAGCAAGACTATTACTGGTTGAAAACTGACTCATAATAGTGCCAATGATAACCGTACCTTTGTTGATCTTCCCTCACGGTAAGGAACTATTCTGCCTTTATTTTTTCCATACTTGATGTAATATTTCGTTACCCAGTAATTAGCATTGTGCATTCCCTGCGTGGCGACACGTGTCGCCTTAGTCATCGCTTGGAAGTCTATCTGCAGAAACCGGATTCTGTCGTTCCTTCTTGGAGACCAACCTCCTCCGAAACGGCTGTAGCGCCTTCTGTTAAGTCGAGCGTTCCACGGCGCGTCGTAAATGTTGTTGTAAGAGGAGGCGGTCATGACGGGGTCTGGAACACGGCCGTCTTCGAGACCAAGCGGCATGTCACAGTGATCTGAAAAATTTTAATCATTATATTCCATTAAAAAGATTCGCACGTGATTGGTCTAAACGAGGCACGTGACTGAATATTCCCCAGCTAAAACTTGTGAATATCCGAGTGATATTCGCCAATTTTTAAAACTGCGCGTGTTGCAACAAGTATTTGAAGGATAATAAACACAATAGCCACCATTTGGCATGAAAATATTTGTTCAGATATTTGCTCTTGGACATTATCTGTTCCCTAAAACTCACAGTTTTCGTCGAGCCAAGCTCTCGGAAAACTGTTCTCTTCTCGGAACAGATAATGTTTGCAGACAAACATCCGAGCATATTTTCGCCCCACATGGAGGCTATAGTTTATATAAGGCTAAAAAAGGGAATTTCACCTTTGCAGTAAGTGAAAACGAAACTTTAAGTGAAAGGATAAATAAGACAACATCGTTTCTCAAGCGAGAGGAAAGACAATTTTGTCTCTGGTCATTAACTTTTCTCAAAGAAAATTTTCTCAGAAAATCGTATTAAAAGTTATGTGAACCATGGAATTAAAAAACAACATTTATTGTGTAGAAAAAAAGTGGTGTCCAAGTACCTCCATCTCCCCATTTGCAATAGAACTCCCAAATTTCTCTAACAGTTTGAAAGTTTGCATTACTTCCTGGGGATAGTCAATTCCTTTTCTAGCAGAAATTTCGAAGAAATACAAAGATTTTTTGACATTTTTCTTTCCCTCTGTTAGTTCTGACTCTTTTTAAAAAAACTGTTGAGACATTCACTTACTCCAAGGACATCCATACAACTCGACCCTCATGGAAATATGCGACCTCCAGCCTCTTGGTTGAATGCGAACGTATCGAGCATACAGAGCTGGCCTGAAGGCGTGCGTGCGGACTGAATACCTGTCAAAGTTGCCTTGGAATTGCTGCAAAATTACGAATACATCATTTAGCAATCTGTACTGTCAAGCTGAAGGTAAAGCTATATTTAAATTATCTGTAAGTAGCATCAGTAATCGTAATTACATTGAGAGTAGTGTAAGTATTAGTATAGTAGGTAGGATAATTAATCGTATTATTATGTATTGTAGCCGCCATCCGTCTTCTCATTGGCTAAAAGCCTATAATTAATTCTGGGAAACAGCGCAACCTACAGATAATTCACTAATCTGCTATCCGAAATAATCAAGGTCTCGGTTAGTGTTATCAGCCTCAGCCTTCTTCGGCTGATAACACTTACCTCAACTTTGATTATTCCAGATATCACAAAAACCTCATCCAAAAATTGTTTATTGCATTTTATAATAAAGTTTCCATATAACGTGCGCTCTGATTGGCTAAAACAGCGTGCTTTATCAGAGAACAGAGCACGGGTTGATGACGGTAAGCTGGCTTTCAAATTTTTGCTTCGTAATTTTGACAAATTTGACACAAATTAGAGCTGAGATGTTGGGTTTCCTTTCATGATGACGACCATATTAGATCAACATAAAAAAGAGGATGATGTGAAACATTGGCTGTTGTTTGGACTTCACCCTCTTTTTAACCCGTTCAAGGGATGGGATTCTAATTTCAAGAGATGAAGTTCCAGGTGAGAGTAGACTGTCTTGATATAGTGACAAAGACTACCAATCTTCTCAGAAAAATGACATTAGACCTAAGATGCTGGACTTCGTTTCAAGATGGCGGCCATATTAAACTAACATGGCCGATGTTTCACATCAGTCTCTTTTCCACCCGTTGAAGAGATGGGATTCTAACATCGAGAGATGAAGTTTTAAGTGACAGTTTTATATCTTGATATTCACAAAAATGCTACCAAGCTACTAAATAAAAAGTTATAAGACCAGAATAGTTCACTTCGTTTTTAGAGGGCGGCTATATTAGACTAACATGGCTGCTGTTTGACATCATCCTCTTTTTAACCCGTGAAAGAGACAGGAGCCTAATATCGAGAGATGAAGTTCCAGGCGACAGTAGACTGTCATGACGTAAAGAGAAAAAGTAGCCAGGTACTAACGAAAACGTTATTAGACCTGAGATGTTGGACTTCGTTTCAAGATGGCGGCCATATTAGACTAACATGGCGGATGTTTGACGTCATTCCATTTTTCACCCGATGAAGAGATGGGATTCTATCATCGAGAGATGAAGTTTTCCGTTACAGTTTTATATCTTGATATCCACACAAAAAGTACCGAGCTACTAAATAAAAATCTTTTAGACCAGAAAAGTTGACCTTCGTTTCAAGATGGCGGCAATATTCGACTTACATAGCTGTTGTTTGGCATGATCCTCTTTTTAACCCGTGAAAGGGATGGGAGTCTAATATCGAGAGATGAAGTTCCAGGCGACAGTAGACTGTATTGATGTAAAGAGAAAAACCAGCTAGGTACTAAGAAAAACGTTATTAGACCTGAAATGATGTACTTCGTTTCAACATCTCGGCTATATTTGCATAACGTGGCCGATGTTTGACATCATTCTTTTTTTCACCCGTTGAAGAGATGGGATTTTATCATCGAGAGATGAAGTTTTACGTGACATTTTAATATTTTGATATCCACACAAAAACTACCAACCTACTACTTAAAAAGTTATTAGACCAGAAAATTTACACTTTGTTTCAAGATGGCGGCTATATTAGACCAACATGGCCGTTGTTTGGACTTCATCCTCTTTTTAACCCGTGAAAGAGATGAGATTCTAGTTTCGAGGAATCAAGTTCCAGGCGACAGTAGACTGTCTTAATTCAAAGACAAAAACCACCAAAATACTAAGAAAAACGTCATTAGAGCTGAGATGTTGGGTTTTCTTCCACGATAACCACCATATTAGATCAACGTAAAAAGAGGATGATGTGAAACCTCGGTTGTTGTTTGGCCTTCTTCTTTTTAACCCGTTCAAGAGATGGGATTCTTATTTCATGATGTGAAGTAACAGGGGAGAGTAGACTGTCTTGATATAGTGACAAGCACTACCAAGGTTCTAAGAAAAATTATATTAGACCTGAGATGCTGGACTTCGTTTCAAGATAGCGGCCATATTAAACTAAAATGGCCGATGTTTCACATCATACCCTTTTCCGCCTGTTGAAGAGATGGGATTCTAACATCGAGGGATGAAGTTTTACGTGACAGTTTTATATCTTGATATTCACACAAAAACTACCAGGCAGCAGCTACTAAATATAAACTTATAACACCAGAATATTTCACTTCGTTCAAAAACAGCGGCCATATTAGACTAACATGGCCGTTGTTTGACATCATCCTCTTTTCAACCCGTGAAAGAGATGGGAGCCTAATATCGAGAGATGAAATTCCAGATGACAGTAGACTGTCTTGACGTAAAAAGAAACTCTAGCAAGGTACTAACGAAAACGTTATTAGATCTGAGATGTTGAACTTTGCTTCAAGATGGCGGCCATATTAGACTAACATGGCTCATGTTTGACATCATTCCCTTTTTCACCCGTTGAAGAGATGGGATTCTCTCATCGAGAGATGAAGTTTTACGCTACAGTTGTATGTCTTGATATCCACACAAAAAGTACCAAACTTCTAAATAAAAATGTTTTAGACCAGAAAAGTTGATGTTCGTTTTAATATGGCGGCAATATTCGACTTATATGGCTGTTGTTTGACATGATCCTCTTTTTAACCCGTGAAATAGATGGGAGCCCAATATCGAGAGATGAAGCTTTAGGCGCCAGTAGACTGTCTTGAAGTAAAGAGAAAAACTAGCGAGGTACTAACGGAAACGTTATTAGACCTGAGATGTTGGACTTCATTTCAAGATGGCGGTCATATATATTAGACTAACATGGCTCATGTTTGACGTCATCCCCTTTTTCACCCGTTGAAGAGATAGGATTCTATCATCGCGAGATGACGCTTTACGCTACAGTTTTATATCTTGATATCCACACAAAAAGTACCAAGCTACTAAATATAAATGTTTTAGACCAGAAATGTGGCACTTCGCTTCAAGATGGCGGCAAAATTCGACTTATATGGCTGTTGTTTGACATGATCCTCTTTTTAACCCGTGAAAGAGATGGGAGCCCAATATCGAGAGATGAAGCTCTATGCGACAATAGATTGTCTTGAAGTAAAGAGAAAAACTAGCAAGGTACTAACGGAAACGTTATTAGACCTGAGATTTTGGACTTCATTTCAACATGGCGGCCATATCAGACTAACATGGCAGATGTTTGACACGTTTCCCTTTTTCACCCGTTGAAGAGATGGGATTCTATCATCGAGAGATGAAGTTTTACGCTACAGTTTTATATCTTGATATCCACACAAAAAGTACCAAGCTACTAAAGAAAAATATTTTAGACCAGAAAAATTGAACTTCGTCTCAAGATGGCGGCACTAATCGACTTACATGGCTGTTGTTTGACATGATCCCCTTTTTAACCCGTGAAAGAGATAGGAATCTAATATCGAGAGATGAAGCTCTATGCGACAATAGACTGTCTTGAAGTAAAGAGAAAAACTAGCAAGGTACTAACGGAAACGTTATTAGACCTGAGATTTTGGACTTCATTTCAACATGGTGGACACATTAGACTAACATGGCGGATGTTTGACACAGTTCCCTTTTTCACCAGTTGAAGAGATGGGATTCTATCATCGAGAGATGAAGTTTTACGCTACAGTTTTATATCTTGATATCCACACAAAAATACCAAGCTGCTAAATAAAAATGTTTTAGACCAGAAATGTGGCACTTCGCTTCAAGATGGCGGCAATATTCGACTTATATGGCTGTTGTTTGACATGATCCTCTTTTTAACCCGTGAAAGAGATGGGAGCCCAATATCGAGAGATGAAGCTCTAGGCGACAGTAGACTGTATTGATGTAAAGAGAAAAACCAGCTAGGTACTAAGAAAAACGTTACCCATTTATTCACCTGGGTGGAGAGAGGCAATGTGAGAGTGGTGTCTTGCCCGAGAACACGACACAATGTTCCCGACCAGGGCTCAAGCCCGAACCACCCAATCCGGATTCCAGCGTGCTAACCAATACTCAACCGCGTCTTCAACACCCAGTTTCTCAATTGCAAATAGGGAAATCATTTCATAAATCAATTTAGTCACAAACCTTCACAACGTTCCACCAGTGTTTCACTTTAGCAAAGTACATGCCATCCGAGCTGTAGAGAACATAATAGGCTGTCACCCATTGGCTAGCATCGTACCTTCCTTGGGTATTAATCCCAGTGACCTTCATCGTCCGCCCAAGGTCGACTTGTAGAAACTGATGGTGGTTGTTGTGTTTGGCTGCCCACGATCCGACGAAGCGGCCATGTTTTCGGCGGTGAAGCCTGGCGAGCCATGGAGCGTGGAAATGGTTGTGGTACGACGAAGCAGTAATGGCTCGGTTTTTGATTCGTCCATTTTGCATCCCAACGGGGTTCGTACAGAAACGTGCTGTTTGGTGAAACGAAACAACAAAGAGTTTTAAACAGTAACATCCAACCAGGTTTATGGGACGTACTTGATTGTCCAGTTCCACTGGCGAATATTTTGCCTTGTTCTCGTTTTGCGAGTTTATGGACCTAGCCGACATCGACTCGGTCTATAAATCCTGAATACGGACCTCATGCTAGTCCAACAACATCTACATAGCATAAAAAACTGTGCTTTCAACGAATTTTTGAAAGAAAAACTTAGTGGGATCTAGAAACCGTGTGCAAATAGGGTTTTCCAGGACGTCATCAGTACATTACCTTAGCTCTTGCCTGTTTCTGTTAGGTTTAACTTTGTTTTTAAAGTTATTACTACCTAGAAATCCTGAAGCGGGTTACAGATTCAATGTTCCAGCCCAATTCAGGTTTGCCCAGATCCCATTTCCAGCCTATTTTGGCCCAAGTCCCAGCCCCATTCCCATCTTTATGGCTTGCAATTCCTAGTCCCAGGGACCCAATTCACATTTCCCCAGTGAAAAAAACATAGGCAAATCCCAGTTTTCATTTTACCCCTCCAGGTTCTTCCACCTACATTAATTTTTGATTATTTCTATCGAGAAAACGAGGAGAAACCTCTTTAAAACTGTAAGTCGAAGGGAATGAGAAGTTCCTCACTCACCTCCCCCATAGTAACAGCCATAGATCTCCACTCGCATAGCAACATAGCTTCGGAAAGCCTTGGGATGAAAACGAATGAACTTGGCTCGGATTGGAGGCGCCAGTTCATGCTCTACGATTGTATAGCGATCAAAGTTCGCTTGAAACACCTAAAAGCAAATCAAGAAAAGAAAACATTTTTAAAGGAATAGGCCACTTCCGAGTCGCTTTTTGCCTCGGTATCAAAAACGAGTCTTTGCGCGAAACCGTTCATATGGAAATGCGTCCTACCTACAGGTTCATTTTCATGCAAATCAAACTTATTTTCATATGAAAGATTTTGGACGAAGACTTGTTTTGAAACAGAGGCACAAGGTAACTCGGAAATGGCCTATTGAAATTAGCCTGTCACGCGGAAATGGCTAAATTCCCACATTTAGCCGCCTCTTGCCTCGGCATTTACGGGTATCTTTCTATAACTTAGCTTCCCGCGTAAGGGCAATTATGTGCAATGAGAGCTTTTTTACTGTTTTCTTCACGGATCGTCGATCGAGTGGTGAAAAACCACAAAAATAAACGAGAGAAAAGGGCTTCTGCGGGGTGGATTAAAATTTCGGGAATTTCCAATAGACAGAAAAGTCCTGAGAAAATTATTTGCCACACAAGTAGAAAAGTAGACTACGAGTTGTCGTTCTTTTGCTTTGGCCGACGAAATCTGACAACGAGAAGCGGGCGTGAGAGAGAAAAAAACGCTTCTGGCCCCCAGATTTAGCGCGGCTATTTTTTCTCGCGCCTTTTTTATCTCGTCGCATTCGACGGAATAAGTGAAAGATCTGAGGGACTACTCGTAGTCTGGTAATAAAACAGTATCACAACAAACCTTATTCCTTCCATACTCCATATATGCCCTAAACCGTTTTCCATCTAGACTATATTTAACAGTGTAAGTTGTCACCCACTGGTGGGCATCGTGTCGACCCTGTGTAGCCACGCCTGTAATTTTGGCCGGCCGGCACAGTTCCACTTGCAGCCACTGATGTGCGTTTCTGCCTCTAGCTACCCAGGCCCCTGCTCGGCCGTGCCCGTTGGGCTGGTTGATTCGAGCGCGGTCTGGGCCGTGGACGTGGTTCCAGGATGAAGAAGCACTTAGTGCGCTGCTAGGGATGCGGTAATCTTCCAAACCGAGAGGCATCATACAATGATCTGAAAAGGAAAGAGATAAAGGTTTTAAGGCTTGTCGTGATCAGGGGCCCCTTTCTCGAAGGTCTCGAAAAGTTTTCGCACCCGGAAGGCCATAGCAAAATCTCAAACCTTACGATTACAGAACTGTTTTATTCACATATTCCTAACATGAAGAGAGGTTCTCTTCATACAAGAAGTTTCAGGCGTATACACCCCTCTGTTTTTAGATACAGACTAGTTAAAAATGGCTTTCCGGGTTCGAAACGTTTCCAGGGCTTTCGAGAAATGGGCCCCAGGTTTGTGTAAATAATTAAGAGACATTTACGTGACAATGTCGTTAATGATAGAGCCATTGATTTCACAGCAAAATTTGCCAGGTACTAAAATATTAACATTGTCAAAATTGTTAGCGTTTCTAGAATCATTTACGCAAATTACAAGAGTCGTTATTGTTAAAACAGGGATCATTAACGTTGCTGGAAACGGAAGCAGAAGGAATGGACCAATGGTTAATTTTTCTAAGCAAGAAGTCTGTTTCGAGTTACTCCATATATTTTTTTATGTTGCTTGCTTTGCACGATTTTTTTCATGGTTATTATTCCGCAGGATCTTTTTCTTTTTTGGTGAAACCCTTACTGGATCTCAAACGTGACAAAAATCCGTTGATTTTCGGCCAGGAAATATAAGGAAAGTAGATTGCAAGACTGTTTCATTCAAATTCGAGTTTTGTGGCAGCGATTTAGATCAACAAAAAATTTCTTAAAATCGGACCTCGCACCATGTGACTCCAAATCTGCGTGCTGATTGGATAGTTGATTGCTTTGGTCTGTGAATCAAAACATGTCTAAAAGCTGCAGTGCGCTGGTATGGTAACTGGAAATCTTAGCCCTACTACAAAGTAGATGTTTGCTCAGTGACCTGGCCTTTGAATGGCAGCTGAGGCTGGAGGTGACCCTGTTTTGATAAAAACCTCACTGCTTTTGTTGTGTAAATCAAAGTTGTTCCAATGCTAACTAGTTTGCATTTGAATAAGAAAAGCAGAGAGGTTTGTATCAAAGCAGGATTACCTCCAACCTCGTTTGCATTCATAGGTCAAGTCACTGAGAACACAACTATAAACTGGCCTATAATGAGTACAATATACTACGATTATCAGCTGAACAAGGCGCGACAGACGTTTGGTGACCAGGTTTTAACGTTCAAATCATGTTGTTGTTACGAGCAACTAGCTCCGTTTCAACTGATAATCGTAGTATCTCTATTTCTTTACTTCCCACCAACCTGCAAAGCATCCGTAGAACTCTGCTCGCATGGAGATGTGTCCATACCAGTGCCAAGGCATGATACGAATGTACCTTGTTTTGATATTTGGCACCAGCGGGTATGATTTCACAGTGTTCTGATCTCGGTTTCCTGGGAAATACTGTTAACAGACAAACAACAATACCCAAGGTGAGACCAAAGGTGCACTTTCCAACGAAAACAGCCCCGTTACGTTCTTCCGGTTTCCAATAAAAAATGGTGTTACGCGTGATTTTTTTTTTCTCAGCCTCAACGCAAAAAGGCTTTTTCAGTATTGTGCAAAAGTAATTCAAACGAAATCCGATGAAATTCGAGAATTTCGAGGTTTTCGACGAAAATGAACGAAATTTCGTTTCGAAAAAAATTAGGAAAGGTTCTTCAAAACTTCGGAAACCCAGTATTTCTACTGATACAAAATTTCGTGAAATTTCGCCTGGCTTCGTAAAACTTTGCGACGAGCTTTCGCTCGATCAGGTCTTGAAAATACGCTTCAAGTCTTCGAAAATTCGTTCGAAAGTTCGTTATGTACACGCATGTTTTGATTAACATAAACTGAAAGAGAAAGAACGCAAAATAAACGTTTTTTGTAGGCTTACAGAAGAACGAAGGGCAAAATTTTACAAAATTAGTTAAATTGCACTACTTTTGCACAGTTCCATATGTACAAAAAGATTTCAACTTGTATTATACGAACCTTTCTCCCGTGTTTTTGCTTGTAGTCGACGAAGTGAATTCCGTCCAGCGCGTATCTCAGGTAGTAATGTGTGACCCATTGCCTATAGTCCTGCCTACCCTGTGTCGCTACTCTTACGATAATAACCGCCTTAAGAAAGTCAACCTGTGCGGAAAAACAAAACATCAGAAAAGCGCAATTTAGTATGGACGGACAAATTTAACAATCAGATTATGAGCTCGAGATTCTTATTTCTAGTTGATGAGGGCACAGCGCTCGTCAATAATCACGCATAGAAATCGTGAGCGATTGTTTCATTATGAATCTAGTCATTTAAAACTCTATCTAAATCCTCTTCACAGACACTTAGAAGACGCAAAGAAAAGGCCGCCATTTGTTTAAAACTGCACACCGCTAGACTAGTCACCATCTACAGTAGAATAGATAGTGAGTAGCGTAGCCAATAAAGCCTGTCCAGCAGCCATGCAAATTTATTGGAACAAAAGAAAGTGTTTCCATAAGAAAAGTAATGAACTCCCACAGGATTGGTTTGGTACATCAACATGGCCACCGTTTCATTGTTTTGGAACACCAGTAGGGAACTCAAGCACGCACGTTTTTGAGACGCGGACTGTAGCCGGAAGTGAGCTACCTTCACTTTTGACTTGTCCTCACACAACCATATTCACATTGCTAAGTATCTTTTCTTCATTAGAGATGAGTAGTATAAAAAATCTGGGAGACAATACGGTCCTAGCATGCGAAATCTTCTCTTCCGGTTGCCGTACGCGTCTCAAAAACGCGCGTGCTTGAGCTCCCTAATATGGCTGCCATGACGTCATGTGCATACACTCCATAAGAGAACGGCATTCACGATAGGACGTTCGTAAATTTATACCAGTAACAATAAGAACTTTACTATAAGAATGAATAAGTGCAACCTGGTCTCAACAAAGCTGGTTTACGTTTCCTTCACTTTATGGTCAGAGTTTTTTGTTACCTGAAGCCATTGGTGTCGGTTGTTTGTTTTTGCACACCAGGATCCAACGTAACGCCCACGTTTAGAATGATGTAACCTGGCGCGAAAGGCAGCATAGTATCGACCCCAAATAGATGAGGCAGTGATTCTCTTATTCCCAATCCGTCGACTCTGCATTCCCATTGGCTGGTTACACAAAGGGCCTAGAACAGATGAAAAGTGTTAGCCTAAGAGAAACTGCATAACTTTATTTGGTCATGTAAATTTTGTAGGTATGTTCTGCCTAAGAATGAAGCTGTTGTGTCGTCATCTCTCAAAGCCATTAATAATTCATCAAGTTTAAACAAAGGAATAATGATCGCGACAGTGTTTGGATATCTAATCTTAATTAGCAAGGATTTTTACCATTTTATTTCCTAATTTTTTATTTAGTTTTAGTTTCGATTGAGAAGATATATCAAACATTCAAGACAATGTTTGACCACATTTCCTCGAACTCGTCAAAAATACTTCGCTACGTGTTGTATTTTCAACTCTCTTCTCGGTGTTTGAAAATGTGGTCATACACGGTCTTTCAAGTGTGATGTGATACTTGAAGTCAACGGATGAGAGCATAACTTTATTAAAACTCACCGTGCCTGCAACCATACAGCTCCATTCTCAACGATATGTAACTGTACCAGGATTTTGGATGAAGTCTCACAAAGCGGGCCTTGAACGGTTTTATAAAGCGACGTGTAACAACGTGGTATCTGTCACTGTTGGCACTAAAAAGCTGGAAGACACAAAAGAGGATACATCGCGATGTTTGACTTCTGACTTCCTCATCGATAGACTAAATTAGCAGTGGTTGACGAAAAATAGAGAATTTCAATTTAAAAAAATGGCAAAAGTTTTGCTACTTAATTAGATTTCAAAAGGAACTACTCATTCAGGAAGGCCTTCGTTTTCGTTTGACGAAAAGTCAAGTTAACATTTGGGTCTTTATAGCATCGTTTTTGCTAGTTCATGTAAAACCCGCTAAAACAGAGCAGCTCTAATACGTTTTGAAACGTGTGGAAAAAACCTTATTTAAACTCAAAAGTTAATTACCCTTGTTCGACGTCCTTCTCTGTAAGGAACGAACCGCCTTCCGTTTCGGCTGTAGGTGACAATGTAAGACTTCACGTATTGATTTGCGTCAAATCGCCCCTGTGTAGCCACACCCTTGAGGGTAGCAACTTTCTCCAAGTCCACCTGTATCCACTGTTGAGTGTTCCTTATTCGTGCTATCCAGCCCCCGCGCGTGGAACCATAGTTTCGCGCCTGCAATCGCGCGTTGTAAGGTCCGTAGTACTTGTTGTACATGGACGATGCACGGAGGCGGGATTTGGTAATGCGACCATCTTGCATTCCGAGTGGCATGAAACAATTGTCTTAAAATAAAAGGAAAACGCAATCAGTAAAACAATAAGCGCCTAAATAGAGACTATATTATTAGTATGAAACAAATTGAGTATCCAGAAATGGAAGTGGTGTCTTCAAACAGCTTTGACACAGACAGTAAATCTTGAAAAAATTGGCAAGTATATTTTCAGTTTGTCGTTCGTAGTTTTCCTCAATGGTAAGTAGGCTTGTTTATTTCCCGTTTATTATTACTCCTTCAGTTTTAGTGCAGTTCAATTGAGTGTCGAAAGAAATGAAGCATTTAAATGGGTTTTGGTTTTGGTTTTGGTTTTATTACGGTTTGAGGTTGGCTGAGTAGTCTAATTGGTAAGTAATTAATTTAGATTTGGTTTTACGACACTCAAAAACCAAAGTAATCACTCTAGCCAATCACAAAGGACAAATAATAAGAACCAATCAAAACTCGAATTAAATAGATGTAGCTGACGTAAAGCGCGGGAAAACGTGTGCGAGCGAGTCATGATTGGTGTTGGTTTTACTTCTGATTGGATGAAAAAGTGGCGCGAGTTTTTGTAAGCCAATCGTGTAGCGTAATAATGCAAAACAAATTACTTTTCGACACTTTAATGAAAAACCGCTCTATTCCAGCTCTATTAGGTTTGAAGGTAATTTCGTACATCAGAAAAATGACTTCAAATATCATGACATGTCTCCTTTAAAAGGATATTGCTTCATCGTAGATCATATAAGTCGCAAAAATATCGTTTTCTTTAAACTGTCATTTTTGAGGACTTAAAAAACTGATAAACTCCCTCATATTCAGTAAGGACCTTGATTAGGTAGCTAGGTTATATTTTCCCTTTAACGGAGACTCGTTAGAATGGACTTTTTCCGTAATCTCAACGATATCCTTATAAACGGGATTTTTAACTAATTTTTTATCGTTCGCAAAATCCAATTCTTAACGGTAAGTTAGTAAAAACGGTAACTCTTTCGGTAACTCTTAACTTTCGGGGCCCTAACAGTGAAATTCCCAGAATTTTCAAAATTTTTAATTTTTTACTTACCTGCTGGGCAGCCATAAAACTCAACTTTCATACAAATGTGACTGCGCCATCCACGAGGTTGGATTTTCAGATATCTCGCTAAGATGGCTGGGTTTATTGGCATTGTGGTCACTGAATGTTGGTCACGGCTTCCCGGGAAGTACTGCAACAAGAACGTGACAGCTGGTTAAGGTAGGGTATACGCTATTAAAATTGTAGAAGTCTTTTGCGCATTGTGAACGAACGAACGAACAAATCATCCAACGAATGAATGAACGAACGAAGGATCGAATGAATGAATGAATGAATGAATGAATGAATGAATGAATGAAAAAAACAAACGAAAGAATGAACGAACAAACAGATGACTGATTGATTGATTGACTGACTGACTGACTGACTGACGGACGGACGGACGGACGGACGGACTGACTGACTGGATGATTGACTAACTGACTGGCTGACTGAATGACTGACTGATTGACTGAATGACTGACTGACTGACTGACTGATTGATTGATTGATTGATTGATTGATTGATTGATTGATTGATTGATTGATTGACTGGCTGACTGATTAAAGGAAAGAAGGAAAGAAGGAAGGGAGGAAGGAATATTAGTTAGCATAAAGTAAAAGAAGTGGGTCCTTGGTGACAAGCATAAATACTCCAGAATAATGTGCTCTTGATGTGGCTGACTACAAATGCTGACTGATTGCAAGTGGCTACAAATGCTGTTGTAAAAATTATTATGCGATACCTATGATTGGCTGCTCCGCCAAAATTATTCAAAATAATGGCTACGAAAAAAATTAAGGTATAGAATTTAATTTTTTGTCTCCAATCGTCTGAGTGAAACCAGTTGGAAGGGGCGGATCGTACCTTGTCATTATTTTTATATCTGTACACAGCCCAGTGGACATTGTCTTGACTTGAATGTAATAGGAACCTGGTGACCCACTGATGGGCATTAGACCTCCCCTGTATGGCCATTCCTATCACCTTGGTAGGGCGACGGAAGTCGAACTTAAGCCACTGGTTGTGGTTATTATAGCGTGCGCACCAGGCCTGGGCGTGATGCAATCTCGCGCGCCAAGTATAGAGGCCTGGCCACGTAGAGGAGGCAGTAATTTGTCCATTCTTCAAGCGGCCACTTTGAAGGCCTAGGGCACCATTACAGAGACCAGCTGTGAAGGAAAACGTAATTGTAGTAAAACTCTGTTATTTTAGAGAAAACTGTTATCCACGTCTTGAGATAATTTCTACGAGTTTTAGACAATCGTTGTTCATGTAGTCCTGGCAACTACTGTCTATAGAAAAGCTCACAAAAGTTGTGGTTGACAGTTGACAACAGATAAACTTCCTCTTTGTACTCTCGGTATTGGACTGGAACAAGTTTGCAATGGAATGCAAATAAATGTCATTTGCATTTGAAAAGACCCCCCGCATTAGCCTCGGTTGCAAGCTAGTTCCAGTCCAATACCGAGAATACGAATATGGCGGACACTCTTCAGAGCAAACCCTCCAGCAGTAATGATTTTATTTTGAAGGAAACGCCTGACAAACAACAAACCGCGTAATTATAAGGCGTCTGCGTTGTGATGTACAGACCTTTTGTTCCAGTTGGAACTGAAAGTGGCGAGATTGGCTAACGTTTACTCGAAGCTCTGCTCACAACCGCTAGGTTTAGCTGGAGGCTTAATTGTACCATTTTAAAACAACAGTCACATTTATATGTGGTATGTCAAGTCCCAGGGGGAGACTCCCATACAAAATGGACGGAGGTGCTCGTCGAAATCCTAAGAGGTACCAAGATCCTGTTTTGTGGGCGTGGCATGAAATTTTTTTCACCCTTAAGAAGTACCAATTCTAAAACAACACATGATGTCCTGTCGTATTTTTTTCGGCTCAATACCCCAAAAGTACCGTAGAAGCTCCCGCTGTGGACCCCCGAGGCTGAACACCCTAAGAGGTACCAAAACCGTTTTTTTAAGCCCTAAAAGGAACGGCGAGCACCGCCGTCCATTTTACATGGGAGTCTCTTTCCCCTAGGTATCAAGTGTGGTTATTGCCTTAACCCGGCTAAGCCCATAACAGGTCTTTAAACAGGTCCGTGAGCAACAGGTTTCTGGAAGATCAGTGTTAAGTTAATTTTCCGCAGTCGATAATGTCTAGGAAACAGACAATGTACAGATTGAATGCGGTCTACGGAATTGTTAGTAACGCCTTAACTTTGATTAGTCAATCAGAGCCTCAGTTGTGTCGTTGTAATTTTCTTATTCTTTAATGGAATAGGACTTACCTGATGGGCATCCATAAATTTCAACTCTCATTGAAATCCAGCTGTACCATCCACGAGGATAAAAACGAACGTGATTCGCTATAAACGGCCTGTTGATGCGATGAAAAACGATTCCAAATCGATTCATATTCCCTCTGAACATCTTAAAAGAAAACAAAAAAAATTCCATACTAAATTATTATGTACACAAAATTTTACAAAAAATAAGTAGTTAATCCACTTGTAAGTAATATATCAAACACGAAAGATAATGTTTGACCACATTTCCAAACACCGAGGAGGGAGCACGGCACAACTCGTAAACATATGCAGCGATATTGCACACCAAAACATCTAATAGAGAATTAGTCAACTATCGCGCGATAGAAATCGAGAGCGAATAACCTAATTGTTTTAGTATAAATCTACTAGTCGTTCAAAACTTAATCTAAATCTTCTTCACAGACACGTCGAAAACGCCAAGAGGCGGCCTTCATTTTGTTAACAGGTGCACACTGCTACGCTCCTCACTATCTATGACAGAATAGATAGTGAGTAGCGTAGCCAATCAGAGAACGGCATCCGCGAAAGAACGCTAGTAGATTTATACTAATAAGATATATATCTTGACAGAACAAGCTCGGTCAATAACCTATAAGGATATGCAAGGAGTTTCTCATTACCACTGTTCCTCGTCCTTCGTTATACGGATAAAACCGCATGCCATCCTTGCTATAACTGAGCGTGTACCGCGTAACCCACTGGTTTGCATCCTGTCGTCCCTGTGTAGCCACGCCTTTACAGGTTGAACTACTTCCAAAAGACACTTGAAGCCACTGGCCGTGCCTGCGGTGGCGCACGCTCCATGACCAGCGGTGATTCAACCGGCCATGCCAGGGAGCAAGGTAATGATTGTAGTAACTTGAAGCCGAGAAGGAACCTGGGACCAAGCGACCGTCTTCGGCACCAAGTGGCATGGTGCATCTGTCTACAGAAAAGAAACGTAATGTTTTTAACTTTTTGTCAATCACATAAAGTTGTAATCAGTCAAACATTCTTCTAGAGAGATTGCTATAACACGTTATGGGACGCTGCCAAAAAGGGAATGCATCCAAAAAAAAAACTTCCTGCTGCTCAAAACTTGATAAATTGTTCAATGAATTTACGTAGCTGCATATTTTAAACAGACAAACAAGGTCGATTTTTAACTCCAACACAATTACGTTTAGAATTACCTATTGATTGATTGATTGATTGATTTCTTTTCTTACAGTGTACAATTTTTTTTATGTATAATCCAACCTATAAAATATAATGATTTTATTATTTCCTGAGCATCCGACTAGTTTAGCTTTTTAGTTATTTTCGGTTCTCCGCTTCATATTTAGTGTTTACGAGTATATCTTGCAAATTAATCTCGATATTAGACGGTTCAAATAAATGGTTGTTGTCGCTGTCAACGATATTAGTATGGTAAGGAGAGAGAAGTTCTCGATCACTGATTGGAGTGGCTTATAGGAGCTTCATGACGGTTGGCGCATCTTGAAAAGTTTAGCCCTACTTTTTTAAGCTCTCGTTTGTAATCCATCCATCCATAATCTTCTCAATCCTTGACCATCCGTGTCCCTTTATGGTTTATTATTATCTCTTTGGTGTTTTATCTACTATTTTCAGGTTTCCTGCAATTAAAAGCTAATTTTGTACATGGCCAGAATAGTCCAAAGTACCGTGAGTAGGTTCCTTTTAGAACAACTTACCGACGAAGCATCCGTAGAATTCCACTCTCATGGACATATGTCCGTGCCAGCCCCATGGTATAATTCTGATGTACCGTGTTCTGATTGGTGTACTGAGTACGTTGGTTACCACTGTATGTCTGTCTCTGTTAGCTCGAAAGTACTAAGTACAAGAAAGAAGAACAATATCACGATTTCTGCTTAGTCACAGCTACGGTATAACTTGAATTGATATACAAGAATAGGTGCACACCAGTGCACATGTGGCTACGATTATATTTGGAAAAAAGTACAACACGGATGTTGAGTTGAAACGTTAGCAAAATTTAGGTACAAGAAAATAGGTACACATCAGTGCACGTGTGGATACTCTTACACTTGCAAAAAAAGAACAACACGGAAGTTGAGGTGAAAGATTCGCGAAATTACAATTTTAACTGCATTAAAATGCTAGTTATTTACCAGGTTCCTCCGACGAACTCAGAATATATTTGGCACTTCCGACGTTAACCCGATATATTCCGGAGAATAGAGCACTCTCAATGAGAAACCCTGAGAAAATGGTTGCGCCTTTTTACGTGGGTATCCTAACATTAACATAAAGGAAAGATGTCTTTTTTTGAGGAATTATCTGTGCTTATTTACGAATCTTCTTACCTTGATTCCGTCTCGCAGCTTGTAAAGAGCCCAGTTCATCCCGTCCTGACTGTGAGCAAGTCGATATTGTGTCACCCACTGATTTGCATTCTGTCTGCCTTGCGTGGCCACATGTGAGACCTTGGTTGGTTTCCGAAAGTCAACTTGAAAAAACTGAAAGTGATTGTTGTAACGTGAGCTCCACGCGCCTTGTAATCTACCACGGGCAGTGAAATGCAGACGTCCAAGATGGGGAGCGTGATTTGCGTCCCAGCTGGAAGACGCTGTGATTGCGTGATTAGGGATCCGACGATTTTGCATACCAAGAGCGTGCTTACAAATCTCTGAAGATTAAAATGAGATAATAACGCATTGTTAACAGTAGGATCTACTAACTATTAATCAATACAAATTTGTTTTTAGTTCTTAGTTCTCTTCTCTTCTTCTTTTTTTTTTTTTTTGCTGTTGTCTTTTTCCCTGAATGATTCCCTATCTAAAAGAATGAGGAACGACACTGGCTGTCAAAAGCTTGGCTTCCAGTAGCGACTTAAGCATAAGAGGTAGCAATTCAGGTCAAGTTTAAATGAGCGCCAACTCTGCAAACTCTTGTGCTTATACTTTGTACTGTTCTCGCACAGCACAACAAAAGCCCTAAGGGGGTCTGAATAGGGGTGATGTAAACCTTAGTTATCACTAAGATTTGCGGCAATTTCTCAGCTATAAACCGGTTAAATTTTTCGCAATATTCCATAGCTGAAGAGTTTCTGAATTCTATTCTTGCATGCTGTTAACAATTCATTGTTGTTGCAAGGCGCTCGCCAGTTAATCTCCAAGTTAAAATAAGACCTAAATTATGCAATTCAGAGAGTTAAACTTACTTTCGCATCGGATATTTCCTCTCAGGTCATCAAAGTTGATATGCCCCCATCCACCTGAGCCATAATCCACAAGCCGGACAAAACCGGTCCTGCCAATATACGCCCGTACGTTCCATCTTCTGCGCGTCATGGTTTCGGTACAACGTCCTGTCGCCCCCCAAAAAAATAGTTGTTCAGATCATCAAAATCCAACCTCGTTCAGCGTTCGGCATTTTCTTTCTCTTTTGGAGATCTGAGGATCTATGATCCTCAAGTGAAATTACAGATAGAATTGAAATCTAGAATTGTTACCAAAGAGCGGTTTTCAACTGAGTGTCTTAAAACCAAAATCAAACCAATTACTTACCAATTAGACTACTCACCCAATTTCAAATCGTAGCAAAACCAAAAGTAATTTTTTAATTACATTCGACACTCCATTGACAACCGCTCTATGCAAGCGTATGCATACATTCGAGTTTTGCAAAGATCTGCAATGTTGGGTTAAGATAGTCGCAGTTGTCTTAAAGGCATTACCAGTCCGTCTTAGTTAGTCTTGTGATGTCAGTGGAGAAGCGACAAGCATAAGACAGAAAAAGCTCCTATGGGAATCGTCGTCTTCTTCTCCATTTTGACTGCTTACTATGCGTTCCTTGGAAGGTAATAGAACCTTCTCGATTTCTGATCAACGGAAGAGAATAAAACACTCTACTTTACCTTTGGAACGAAGCACTACGCCTCGGCCATCGATAACAAGTTCCGCCCGGGTGTAGTGAATGTTACATCCTCCACCAATCAGGAAGTCAATGTGATTCCCTACGATTCGGAACCGCCTAGATGACAGTGTTCCAGTTGGGCGATCTCCCTGTATTGCTCCGGCGCGGCTGCGCGGATTTGGGCGCTTTTCAAATGTTCCAATCCACCATTTCCCTTGCATCCTTGCGGGCTGACGTCTCCGACGAGCAGTCGGATTGTCGCCATAAGTTGGTTGAAAGTTAAATGCAGTGCCTGATTTCGTCCATCCGTAGAGATTTCCTCGTTCGAAATCGAAGTTTACACAGCCGGGTGGAGAACCTGTATAAAAAAAAAAAAAACATGTGACCCGTACAGTGCTTGTTCTCTCGATACTCCTTCCTCAGGATACCACAGAAAGGGTAATTGAGGCTAAAAGTAACGAGAAAGAGGCGCTGATAAAGTTTGTTGGTTTAAGAAAGTGGGAATTTTCTATTTTGAAGGAAGTTTTCTTTTTTGGGCATTTTTCTTTGAGAGATTGAATCGTGCTGCGAGTGGATTTCGTTTTCGTTAAACTAATATTCTTATATGATTTTTGAAGTGAAAACTAATGGTGAAAGCGCGCAACATTTCGACCGAACTTCGGTTGTTATCAAGCTTAAAGTGAAAATAAAAATTTTGCATAAGTTTAAATATAAAACAAAGAAGTAAAAGTATGTAAAGTATGAAAATGTAAAAAAGGGGTAAGAACAATAAAAAGCATACAAGAATAACATAATTGAAAATGATTAAAGATTTTCGCACGAATTGAGTCTGACTGTGCGTTGAGACTTGGTCTCAGTTCATTAATAAAAAAACATTTCATAAATGAGACAGTCAAGCTTGTTCTTGCACTTTTTTTAGATGGTAAAATTCTTCTCTGCTTAATTTTAAAAAGAAGCGAAATTAAACTACGACGCTTCGAAGTCATCCTAACTGCATTATCTAGTAGAAATACGAAAATAATGGTTGGGATGTTAATTTGTAGTATGAAAGGTGTAATAATATATTAAAGTGTAACACAGTCTAATTAAGAGTTCTTAGTTGTCAACAGTTAAATGTGCGTAGTAAACGTAGATAAATACTTTCGCACGAATTGAGTCCACGTGTGTATTGAGTTTTGGTTTTCTTTCACGGATGAAAAGCATTTGATGAATTAATTAGTCCAGTTTTCCTTGGCGCATTTTTAACACGGAAAGCACGATAATGGGTCAAGAAGACTTCAAAACGGCGTAATTTAATTTCGCTTCTTTTGTAATCGATCGTATTTCGAAATTTATTTTTATGATTTTATGCGCTGTATTTTAACTTTCTCTGACAGAAAGCTTGAAAAAGATGTTTTCAGGAGGTTAATAGCTTTCACTATATAAACACCAGTGAAATACCAGGTGAGCTTTTGCGCGTAAACATGATATCTTCACAAGTAAAAATAACTTTATATATCAAGTTGAACAATCGAAGAGAAATTCCATATCTACAAACACCAGTATCCTCTATTTAACAATACAAAAAGCGATACATACTGTCTGCTGCGTTCCAGTGCCTGAAAAAAAACGGAAGGAAAAGACAGCAATACTTTAAGATGAAAAAAATACCCACTTTCGAGATCTATAGTAAAGAGCAAGTTGTAATCCATTAGTTAAATACCTGTAAAGGCACAGTAAGGTTGAGTTAAACCAGTTTATAAAATATAATAGAAATAGAGGCTTAAAGAGTCTGGTGTTTATGTTTTAAAAGGAAAAATAGCTGAGAAGGTTAGAGCTTTTAATAAACTTAAATTATATATTTATATACTAAAACAACGACAAATTAAAACAAAAATCAAAAGGAATCCATGTGAAAGTGCAAAAACAACTCCGAAAACAAACACAGCTGAGAATAGTTTTTTTTTTTTTTAAGATGTAACAATTAAAAATAGTACAAGCATAATGAAAAGTAGGGCAAGTGACGAACACTTTTTTATGACAGTTTTCGCCCAAACTTATGACATTTTTATTCTATATAGCTGTTTTTTGTGTGTTTTCATATTTTACAATTGCCACACGTCGTTAAAAAAGAAGGGCTTTGTGATTACGTTTACAAAAATTGGTCAAATTAATATGACTCTCGTTGTTATTTGCAAATTAAGATGTTGCAAATAAAGGGAAGCGATTAATGGCTTCAAGGGCTTCAACATCATCAGTGATTCATTTATATTCTTCGATAATCTGATTTCTATGCATAACTTCTATGTAATAGCATAACTATGTGTATGTTAGATACTAAAATCATATAAGCCCTATCTGAAAGGCTGTTCGGATATTTGGGTGAAAAATTAATGGCATATGGGATATTTAAAATAGGTACCCGACGGGATTGAGAGAGAAAATTGTAACTTTTTAAAGATTAAATTAACGGCATACGAGATATGTAGGCCAAATATCAATGGGATATGGGATACTCTTCTAGACTCCCCCCTAACGGGCCCTCAATATTAGTTCTTAGAATTTTAACGGATGTTAGAATAGGGAAGACGATAAACAATTTTAATATTTTTAAGAAGAATGAGATTGATAAACGCAAAGAGTAAACTTCTTTTCAAAGTTGATAAATATATGCAGGGTGGAGAAACAAAAGAACAATATATTCGACAGGTACAAAGTGCAAGCCACGTGCTAAAAATTACCTACTGCTGATATAAAACAATTATTTAAAAAAAAAAAAGAAAAAAACTATTGCACATACTTATCGTCACGTCATTAATTACTTGAAGTGGTGTTTAAAAGGTTACGAATGAAGACATGAGAATGACAGTCCGTTTATGCGAGAACATTTTGTACGAGTAAAGTGTATAGAAGTTGTTGGTGTTTTCTCTTAGAAGCCTTTTAACTCCCCTTACAGAGTATAAATATTTTTGATACACAACCAATGGCTACGACAGAAATTTTAAGATACAAGAAAGCCGCAGTCGAACAAGTTATAAACATAAACGGCTTAGTGAACAAGTCCACAGAAGTGCACGAAAGCTTTTTTAAAATCTTATGTTGGTTTCTTTTCCAGAGATACAAAGCTTAAAACTTTTATGAATCACTAAGTTACGAACATGGCAGATTGGGCATTCTATGATCAAATAAAGTTATTTTTTAATAATCGGCAGGGAATCACTATATTGTAGATTTAGAACATCTATGTCCAAGATAAAACATCTATCAAACTCTTCTTAGGGAAATTTTCATTTCAAACAAATATAGATTTTATTTATAAACAAAGTTTTAGTTAAACATAGAAATTTACAACAAGGCTTGATATTTTCTGGTATTCGCAATATATGGTAGTTTGGTACCTCGAAGAAAATCAAAATGAGCTTCTTTATATATCGAAGTTTAGATATTAAACAGGTAGATTTTTAATATGCACGTAATTTTGAAGGATAGAAGATAAACAAGACATTCTTAGCCCTGAGGGCGGTTCCATAAAAATTCTTTTCTCCAAAGCCAGTTATTATCACGGAATGATAATCATATTTTAACAGTGATACACATAATTATATAACATAAAGTCTACAGATAGTGATTCCGTTAAAATGCTTTTTATATGTCACCTTCAAACGTCTTTTTGAAGGCAAACATTTTAAGAAATTTACGAATGCGAGAAAACTAGACTATTGATTCATTAATGAATCATTTAAACAGTCTTCTCGCATTGCTCGCTTATCTGATTAATGAAATGTGTGAGAAATTTACCTTCATAGAAAAAAATCGGCTTTTGATAAGCTCAAGTTTATAATTCTGGGGTACAAATTCTCAGTTACTTTTGTCGTCAGAGAAATATAACAGTTCCTATACATCGAAGATAATTCTACTTTACACCACCATTGTATTTGTATTGTTCATGAAATTCAATTGTGAAACTTCGACCGTAAGATACATTATAAAAAAATTTCTTTTTGGATATTCAATGATTTAGTCAAATAATCTGGCAGACTTGTATTTTAAGTCTTTAAATCTAAGTTTCAAAAGAATACTACCGAGGAAAGCAACATGACTAAATACGACACCGTCAGATCGTTATTACTGTTAAATATCACACTCATAAACTTATATAGACTGAACAACTAGTCAATAAGTGTCTTATATACTTACAGTATAAACAGCAGTACACTTGCAAGAATTCCCCGTAAAAGCATTTTCAACAGAAGACGGTGAAACCGTCTCTTGCCGTAGCTTTGAGAGGCTAGGTCGTGTGGACAAAGCCTTTTGAAATAAAATTCTAACCCGGCTTAACTTAGCTTGTTCAAGTTTAAATAATTCATCTCGTTGATTTTGAAAACATCAAGGAGAGAGCTTGCGGATTTGTTGCCAATTTTAAACACGTTAGGTATCACTACAAGAGCTAATTGTTCAAGCAGTTTTTAAAACAAACATCACAAATAGATCACAGCTCCCCTAATTATGTAATTGGCCCAATGTTATGTAATCGGTTTTTTTCTTGTCATCCTCGGGGACCTAGGGACATTGCTGCATTGAAGTTATGGTGGAAAGTCAGTACACAATCTATTGAGTAAAAGATTTTAGATCTCAGAGTTTGATCATTAATCAGTTACAACTTTACAAAAAGGACAAGCAGGTAAAAACAAACAAAGGAAATCTGACAAATTTGTTTTGTTTTGTTTCGTTTTTTTCTTGGAAACTGGCAATTGTTCTTGACCAAAAAGAAGTTAAGGGTAGAATCACGAGAACGAGAAATACTCGTATCGATTCATTTTGCGTACCACTGCGTACCATTATGCCCGGGGCTGCGCGCTTCTCAAGTTGTAAGGCATTATATCTACCTCATTTATACAATGTTATAGTTCAAAGGGGTTTCCGGCCAGCAGGAAGCCATGCATTATTAAACATTTAACATAGAAATCCTGTAGGCAAATCGAGGACTACTGTCGGGTCAATAAAAACGTAGCGGTGTCTTTAAAAAGTGACAAGGTAGAGAAAACGAGAGCAAGTAAAGAATAACGCTGAGATATCTTTCGTTTTATCAAAAGTTTTTTATTTCGGTGCCAAGATCTGAGAAATATTTACAACTACATTTTATGTTAATTGTTGCGGATTCGTCAACATTTTTTTTTAAAGAACCCTCATTAACCAATATTCATTGCACGCCTTTTTATAGATTTCAAGTAAGAGCGTATCTTACGTAACACGCACATGAATTTCACGTTTCGCCTTTATTTCGATCCACTCGTTTATATGTTGTAAGCTAGTAAAGTAATACTCAAGCAGCAGCTTGATTTACATCCTATGTATTCTGTCACAAGTTTCATTGGATACTTTAAGACGAAAAGGGTGTTAAAAATACGCCGAAGAAATCTGGACTGTTTCATTCATTAAATGCTTTTCATTCGGGAAAGAAAACCAAAACTCAAGACACAGGTGGACTCAATTCGTGCGAAACTATTTATCTAAGTTTATTCCTCACTTTTACCTGTTGACACCTAGGAACTCTAAATTAGACTGTGTTACACTTTAATATATTCTTACACCTTAAACACTATAAATTGACATCTCGACCGTTATTTTCTTTTCTAAATAATAATAATAATAATAATAATAATAATAAAATATTTATATAGCGCCAATATCCTAAAAGTTCAAAAGCGCTTTACAGTTAGAAATATTAAAAACACTTAAGACAAATAAAGTAAAAATAAAAAAATGTCGCTAAAAAGTTATAAAAATGCTTTCTTAAAAAGGAACGTTTTTAGTTTATGTTTAAAAAGGGACACTGAGGAGCTGTTCTTGATGTCAGACGGAAGAGTGTTCCAGAGTGTAGGAGCTGCTACAGAGAAAGATCTTACGCCATATGTTTTCAAATTGAAGTTCGGAATGGAAAGAAGTTCTTTAGAAGATGAACGTAGCTGACGAGACGGAGTGTAAGGAGTGAGAAGATCACGAACGTATGAAGGTGCCAGATCGTTTAGGGCCTTGTACGTGATGAGTAGAATTTTAAAGATGATACGATAGTTCACAGGAAGCCAGTGGAGATTAAACAAAATAGGTGTGATGTGTTCGTGTTTTCTAGAGAGGGTGATGAGACGAGCAGCAGCATTCTGGACGTGCTGTAACTTTTTTAAAAGACAGTTTGGTAAGCCATAGAGTAGAGAATTACAGTTATCCAATTTTGAAGAAACAAACGCATGAACAAGTATTTCAGTGGTGGTCGATGACAGGTACTTCCTTATATTGCTGATATTACGGAGATGATAAAAAGATGATTTGCAAATACTTGCAATATGTTCATTAAAACGAAAATGATGGTCAAAAATGACACCGATGTTTCTTGCTCTCTGTGACGAGCAGATGGTTTCATCGACGACAGAGATTTCTTGAAGGGTTGGTCTCGGTAGATGTTTTGCGGAGATCACTAGAAGTTCAGTCTTATCCTTGTTAAGTTTAAGACGATTAATCAACATCCAGTGATCAATCTCACGTACACAGCGCTCGATGTCGGACACAGCTAAATCCATATCACTGGGTATAGTTGGCTGAAAGGACAGATAAAGTTGTGAATCGTCAGCATAAAAATGATAACTCAAGTTGAATTTTTTTACAATGTCTGAAAGGGGTGAAGTGTAAAGAACGTACAAAATGGGTCCCAACACTGATCCTTGTGGAACACCACATTGAAGAGCATGATCTGAGGAAGCTGCACCATCAACAGAGACATACTGCATGCGATTGGACAGATAAGATTTAAACCATAGTAACGGCTTGCCAGTAACTCCAAAGCGCTGTTGTAGACGGAAGAGGAGAATATCATGGTCAACAGTATCGAAAGCAGCAGAGAGGTCCAAAAGTAATAAAATTACCGTTCTACGTTTATCAATTGCTGTGAGGATGTCATTATGCACGCGAATGAGAGCCGTTTCTGTGCTATGATACTGTTTGTAGGCAGACTGTAATGGCTCATTCAGGTTGTTGTTGTTAACATAGGAGATCAGTTGGTTAGCAACCAACTTCTCAATTGCTTTGCTGAGAAAAGTAAGATTCGAAACAGGGCGATAATTTGAAAACTGCGTGTGATCCAGAGAAGGCTTCTTAAGAAGAGGACGTAGCTTAGCAACTTTTAATTGAGAGGGTATTTGGCCAGATTGCCATATTAATGTATGCGCCCAAGATGGCTGCAACACGCTTCCTTGTAATTCCTTCCTTCCTTCCTTGTAATTTTTTCGATTTTTATTTGGCTGATAAACTCAACAATGAAGTCAAGATGACTTCGAAACGTCGTAGTTCACCTTCGATTCTTTTTGTAATCAACCATATTTCGAAATGTTTTCTTATCAAAACTGTGATGATAAACTATATTCTCGTAAAAATCGACCATTTCAAGTTCCACGGATAATGAACCATTTTACTGCTACGGCGACCATTTTGATTTAGATTGATTTGAGAGAAATTATGGGATGCTTAGGAGGCTATATGGTATGATTTTGCCCCATAAGCATCCCATTGAAACACCCCCATCCCCATCCCCCATCCCCATCCCCCATCCTCATCCCCCACCCCCATCCCATTGAAACAATGGCATTCAAAATGGCCGCCGTATCGGTGAAAAGGTCTATTAGTTGTGCGCATGCGGCCTACTGCCCAAGCGCGTTCTTGTCCACGGGGGCTGCGACCCTTTTGATCAGCACCAAGAATCGTAAACCTTTGGGATTGCGGGCTCACCAACTGTAAGCAACTGGGTCATTTTTACCGGAAAAATACGTAGCAATTAAGGAGTTCAAGGAACGGAGGGATATTTCACTAAGTCATTCGTTAGGAAACGTGAAAGTTAACCGTCAACCATCAAATAAGAAAATATTTACCATCAACCGTTAAAGGAGTCATCAAATATGTCTCAATTCTACTCGCCCAAAGGCTAATCCTTTTTTTTTTTCACCTTTCCTTGTAAGATGATACAGGACATCATCTTGGTTGAAAGAAACTTAGCCCATCTTATCTTTCTTCATCACTATTACATTGCATTGCTTTCGAATTAGAAATTCCGCCCTTAAAGATAAGGAAACGACCATGACTGGTTGATCACTTTAAGAGGAAATGATAAAGAAAGAAAATAAGCTTTCTCTGTCTCTTTTATGATTTCTTCAAATTTTTGAATTATCTTCGAAGTAGCTAAGCGATGTAACAATGAGCAGAAAATTTTGATTGGTTACTGGAAATTGTGAATTAATATTGTAGCTATTACCTTAAATGCCGACACCTTTTTGCCACCTTCTTCACCAAATATCTTCCAGTAAGCTTGGAGGTCTTGCACAAAACACTCTAAAGCATTTCCTAAACGAAATAAAAAAAACTTTCCTTGGTTAATCTAGGTCTAATCTTAGTTAATATGATAATCTTTCTTGGTATAAGTATGTTTTACTTTTCTTAGCGTGCTTGTGTGTGCTTTCTTCCAATTTTCTTTTGCATGTCTTCCTTTTCTTTTTGCGCATTTGCGCGTTTAGATTTGCTAAACTACTTTTTACATTAAATAATGATCCTTTTTGTGCTCCCTATGATCCTTTTTTGTGCTGATGACCGCATTTTTATTTTTTGCTCGGTCTTGCGTAAATTTAAAGGTATTCCTTTCCATGGGCCTTATTGGCTTCCCTGGGCTTCCTTGCCTTATACATTGATGTTTTGTAAATAAATTTATAATTGGCAAAAATAAAAAAAATAAAAAAAAACGATCAAGGGTAAACCGGATTAATTTACACGTAATTATCTTGCTGTGTTTTTTTCGTTAAGGTGATTGGTGACATCCACCTCGTTTGAAATTAAAAAACAGTATCTTTTGTTCTTGTTCATTATTTCTTTAAAATTCTTGCATTAACTCCGAAGTAGCTAAGACAACGTTAACGAAGCCATCTAACGAATATCTTAATAGACTTTATATGAGTTGTAATCAAGAAAACAAGGAAAGTTCGTATCATAAAACAAAACACTCTTAAGCGTTCTTTATCACAATAGGCAAGTTACGCTATCTGCCTTCGGGGCTGCGGAGCAGTATCTTGAGAGCGTGAACAGTCCATAACGCACTGGACGCCTTAACGTAGGAGAAAGCGTGGACAGCCAAAGATAATCTGGACGAGGACAGTCGAAACCGAGCTGAACACTCGAAATTGTACCTGGAGAGTCATCGAGAGAGAGAAAGGCACATGACATCTCTTACACGGCCGTAAGTAAGTAAGTCATATGTATCATGATTTTGCTTCCTATCCACCACATGCAGCAATAAAGATCTCAGTTTTGAACTGAAAGTCTTTCAAAAAGGATTTCAACAAAATCTTCGAAGACCGGAAAATCAAACTACATAATAAGGGATGCATTTCCGGTCTGTTACCAAACCCGGCAAAAGACCAGGAAATATATCAAAATCCGTCTTTTTTTCTTCAAATTTCTATAAGATGATAGCAAAAACTACTGGATGAAAGAAAAACTAATGAGCAAACATAGATTTAAGAATGATGCCAACTGCTGTAACAATTTAAGATTGGCTGAAATATTCGCTACAATTTATTTATCACTCTGATTCAATTCAAGTCAAATTTGACGCAATGAGAGATATAGACCGACCAAGGAGGCTGCGAGCAAGTCGGCAAATCGCTTTCTTTTCATAATGGTGCCAGGATACTGGGACGAAATGCTGCTTATCAAACTCCTGATAAAATAACCTTTTCTTATATCTCTTGCATTTGTACGCTAGCGTTTGAATCACAAGCGTTATCCTCGGAATCACCGAGGAAAATGCTTAAAATTTGTTCTGTTACTGACAATCCTAAAATCAGTTTGTAAAGCTCCATAAGCTGAAGACGTAGTAACGCTCTATTAAAGTTCTAAAAGAAGCCACGACGAAAAATTATATGTTCTTTCATAAGACTCCAACTAAGTCTTTCTCGAGTTGTTGTTTTGTGATTTGCATAAGGGAGAAGACAATCTGTGACAGTCTCCAGTTCGGAACGTTCTTCGTCTACAATAAACAGTAAAAACGCCTTAAGAAGAATTTGGTAAAGCTAGCTTTTTGTTCTTTTTCAGAGGCTTTACGACTGCCAAAATTTCAGAACTTCGCGTGGAAAATACTGAAATTCTGGGAAATTTTGAGAGAATTCCTAGCTCTTTTCGCGAATCAAACATTTGTAGGCAAAACTTCCAAATTTGAACAATTGTCGATCAATACTATCTAGGGCTAGATGTTGTAAGCATTAAGAAGAGTACGGAAATTTTGCTAACTACAACTCTAATACTTCGTTTTTGCTCAATTCTTATGTAAACGTTATAGTCTTTCCAATTGCAGTTCCCAGAACTTGCTGTCTTGAGCAGTAAAGGACCGAAAGTTACCTAAGGTTACCGAAGGTTTGAAAATTCGCCGGCGCAGGAAATGTTTTCCTTAGCAACCGTTTCCGTGCCTCCACGTTCCGTATCCAGGCACCGTAATGCGCTTCGCCCCAGGCCTCCCCTTGCAGAAATGATTTCTGTCTGGTAACACCTGAAGTTGTAAAACTCGCGTTAATTAGTATTTGCATATATATTAAAACAGGTCGCTATCTTCATCAAGGCGCTACTATTCTGTTTACCTTACTATCGATTACTACATTAAGTTGCACTTTTGCACTTTTGAATACAGCTCAGTTTCCATGACAACTCGAAACAGCCTCAAAACGACAACAGCAAACATCAAGACATCAAGCTCAAATTTAATTTGCGACGGATTTTTTTCCTATACCCGTTAGCACTGAAATTTAACCACCGACTTTCAAACAGACAAAAATTTAACTATCAATGGTCAGAAATCAACATTTTTAGCCTTCAACCGTCGAAGATCTCAAACCTCTTATTGAGGCCCCACTGTGACCTGTATGTTTATTACCACGTTAAAAAAAATTACTTCTTTTATCTGTACTTCTTTAAAGCGACTGTGTGACAGACCCGTTGTCTCTTGTATTAAAAGCCAAGGTCGATTCTTTTTATTTTTTTTTTTCGAGTTGTAGTGGCTAACTCAAACGAATAACAAAAACCGAATAATTTCTATTCAAAAGAGCTATTTTGTTGGCTGGGTGATTTGCATTTCAGCGAGCAAGCGATAGCTATTCTATTTATGAATACGGCACCTGGGCGGGTAAATTAGGTAATTAAATAAGTATCAAATCCGTCAAAAATGCTTATTTATCACGAAAACTGGTGCATGTCGTTTAAAGTAAATCTAAGATGCAGGCATTATTTTCTAGCCGAAAGTCTTAAGCCTTAAAGAGTTGATTTTTTACATGATCTGTAAAGATAAAGGCGTGGAAAAATTCGTGGATTAAAATGAATAAGGCAGTTAAACGGTAGATTTAAATAATAGATAGGTCGACACCAGCATAGGCTAACCAGCCTATTTGATTGTGTTTATTTTCTCTTTCCATATTAGTGTTTCACCTCAACAAGTTAGAGGCAAAATTAACAGAAAACCCCACTTAATGGAAAAAATAATTATATAGTTTAAGATTCCGTCGCGATTGAAGACCTCTTATGCAAAGTTAGGATATCAGATGTTTCAAAGAAGCTAGGACACGACATTAAAAATTAAATAAGCATTGAAATTTCTGTAATTAAAAGTGCACAAAAAGCCCTTAAATTTGCATTGTAGAACACTGTATACACACGAAAACCACGGTTTAAAGGGTGAAGGCAGAAGAAATATGCATCATTTGTATATTGGAGCCGACAGTTAACTTTTAAGCTAGTCTCTGCTTCAATCTACAACGGTGCAATTAAAGGTGGGAGCGATATCAGTTTGGCAGAACAGCATTGAAATGATGACTACTCCATGTTAGTTGTTTACGTTTTGTAAAAACAAAACCAACAACAATAAGCGCTGCCCAATGCGACGTGTATAGAGTAATTCAGCATAAAATACCGAGGTGAGGAAACAAACCGAGGCCCGGTCCACACTACGCCGGAGGAATTTGAAAACGCAGCTTCACTTCCACGGTTAGGCCTACCGTCCACACTAATCCGTCACGAAAACGGAGCTTTTCGATAACGCTCTTCAAACTGGAAGAATTTGAAAACGTCGACTTTTCGTTTTCCTGTGGACAGAAACAGGAACAGAAAACACCTTTGACTAATAACCAAGAACGGCAGTCAATCTTCATCATGGCATTCTCAACGATGTTTCGGGGAAATCCTCTCTTACGAAACAGACGTTTTTTCTACATCTTGGGATTCTTTTCCCTAGAAATTCTCTTAGCAACTTTTCATGGGATCATCCACTACAAATTTCGTCCCAGCAAGCCAGCCAACAAGTACAACAAGCCAACCAAAAAGTACGACCATTTACGACCGCTCAGGGAGATGTTTGCTAACGTATCAAAGGTCACTTACACAGGGAAAAGATCAGATCATGAACCGACCTGGCAGACAAACGCCACGCCCATGTTCCAACTGAGTGATTTACAAGAGGTCGACAACAAAGTATCTGTTACGCTGTTGGTGATTGTTACGACAGCTCCCTCGAGGTACCAGAGGAGAGAAGCCATAAGAGCTACATGGTGGAAGAAGTGTGATGGTATTGAGGTGAGTTTTAAGGTTCCTGTGAATCGTTAAGCAGCTGGCTAGTAGGAGGGAGTGATGTTCTGGTAATTCTGTAGTTGACAAGAAACAGGCCGAAACAGTTCTTAAGGTAATTCCTCTGAAATAAAAGTTGAATAGACTTTTGTTCAAACTTTGTCCACTGAATATTTGTCATATGATAACTTCAATTTTCAAATAAAAAAGGGGGGTGCCCATGCTCATTAAGGAGCAGTGAGGCATTGAAAATGCCTCATTTTGGCATTATTTAATGCTTATTATAAGAACGCATACCCAGTAATTGTAAAATCTTTGTGAGCCCAGACTCATGAGAACACGCATTAAACTACAGTCAATACATTGTGTCGGACACAAATAAACATTTTAAGTTTGATTCAGACAGAAATCTAAATCCTTGATTAAAAGTTTAAACCAAATTTCTTGACGTGGTTACCGACAGCAAAATAGAAAAGACCACAGTGTATCTGCTATTTTCTTATTTATTCAATTTTCAGCAATAGAAATTAGATCAGTCTTTTCTCACGCAAAGCTTATGATTAGTTGCCCGTACTCGTTGGTGAGCTAGAGCCATTTTTCAACTGATAGAGCTCAATATCAAGGCAAATCCGTCATATTTTCAATATGCGCGTGCACGAGCGCGCGCTAATCACGCCATAAATTATGCGCAGTAAGGATGCGCAATGCAATACTGGGGAATGACCTTAATCTCAACTTTAAAAGGATGTAATCCATAGAGCACCGATTCTGGTAATCCCGGATCTTGTTGTAAGCTCCTCAGATAGACATCGAAGATGTAATAATCATGAATTAATTGTAATACTAAACACGATAGAACGTGCTTTACCATGTATTATATCAAACACGAAAGACCGAGTTTGACCACATTTCGAAACAGAAAAGAGAATTGAAAATATGATGCGCAGCGGAGTATTTTTGACGAACTTCGAGGTGTTTAGAAATGTGGTCAAACACTGTCTTGAGTGATATATGTTCTCGATCTAAGCTAAAACTAAGGAGAACACGGAGAATTAAAATTGTAAAAATCTACGCTAGTTAAGATCAGATATCAAACGGCCGTCACGGTCATGATTTTCTTTGCTCAATCTTAATGACCTAATGAGTTTAAGAAATTCAGTTACAAACACCAAGAACAGAGTTGAAACTACTTTTGCAAACTCAGTAATTAACATTCCTGTTACGGAGGAGTGTTCATGGAGAAAATAGAAATCGCTGTTTTCTATTTGTAGGTTCAATGCAAGTTCTTTACAGATGGTCTTCAGCTGTCCAAAGAACAAGAAAGAGAACTTTCCGCAGAACAGAAGTCGCACGGAGATATTGAATTCCAGGCTCTTGAAAGCACACGGATCTTTGGTCTTCGTTATTTATACCACATAATGTGGGCGACAGCGAAATTCAATTTCGTGTACTTACTACGAGTCGACGATGACTACTTTGTATGTTTGGAAAGACTCAAAGCAGAACTGTCCCACAGGCCCACAGAGAGGTTGATATGGGGTTCATATCACTGTTCGTATCGCGACCTCATTTACGTCGACGAAGCATGGATCTTGTTTACTTCCGACATTATCGAACGCTTCCTTTCCCAAGATCCTCGGAGCATTTTGTGCCATCCACATGCTGATCAGCAGATTCCAGTTTGGATCAACAAACTGTACAACTACAATGAGGGCTTGGTTCATTTTGATGACCGCAGACTTCACCTTTATCCTCCAGCAAAAACAGTTGAAAAATTCAATAATTTATCTCGAGTGTGTGATAGTTACGTTGGTGTGCACGGCAGCTCGCCGGAAATGATGCTAAATTTTGGTCGCCTCAGCGGAGATGAGCCTAAAAGCAGTAGTTCCCTAAAACTAACTCCTCTAACGGAGACATGTCATTTTCCAAATGTATTCAACATATCCAAAATGACTGGACCTTATAAGTTTGAATTGAGGCCGTGTTTAACAAACCCAAGATGGACACCTAAAGAAGAAATGTGGCTCGGTATAAACTCAGGTGGAAAAATGAAAACTTAAAGTACAATGTAATAATTTTCCATTATTGTTTATGATATAGCTGCTGTATTCCCACTGTTGGAGCTGACCGTGTATTATTTTTCTTTATAAGAATACTTGATGGATAATGCAATTCAAGAGTTTTCATTGGCTCATTCGTCATGGTATATATAAACAATAGCCTCCGTTTGGCGCGAAAATATGCTCGGGTATTTGTCCGCGGACATTATCTGTTACGAGAAGCGAACAGTTTTCCGAGAGCGAAGCTCGAGGAAAACTGTGAGCTTTGAGGAACAGATAATGTCCAAGGACAAATATCCGAACATATTTTTGCGCTAAATGGAGACTATTGTGTTTATTATCCTTCAAATATTTTTCGCAACACGCGCAGTTTTGAAAATTGGGGAATATCCTCGGATATTCCCGAGTTTTAGCTGGGGAATATTCGGCCACGTGACGTATTTAGACCAATTGCCTGCGAGCGAAAATATTTGATGCATTATAACAACCATCATACCATGCTTTACAAATATGGTAAGTGTATGTGTAATTTTTGGGTTTTTAATTTTTATTTTATTTCAGTTTTATAAAACGGTGATTCCACCCGCGGGTGATGGATATAATATGATTATAGCCAACTCAGCGCTACGCGCCTCCTTGGCTATCTGTCATCGCATATTCCACGCGCGCTCGTGGAATAGTGGTTAAATAGATGCTTGGCTGAAAATTATCGAGCATGTACGTCCAAGATGTTGTGTTGCCAGTGCAATTACCGCTCCTTCTCAGATGTAAATTTTTTCGCTTTTTTCTATATTTATTCTAAACCAAATAGAAGATGATGTACCCATGTTTTCTAGAAAAATCACGCACTTTTGGGGTCTAGAGAAACTGCCGAACGTAATCGCGTTCTGCTGTTGCGTCCACTAGCAGTTCTTCTAGCCCTCAAGCATGGATTACTTTCTTAGAGATCATGGAGCATCATCTTCTATTTGATTAATGACGTCAAACTGGTCCACGATGAAGAAGAGGTTTTTGATTGGTTCCCTGAGGTGTCCAAATTTTGCAATACGGACTGTTAAAATGGATCAGACTAGGCTCTTACCGATAATGCTAGCGATTTTTTTGGCATTATTTGGCTTTGCGAGCATTTTTAACATTTTATCCCAAAAAGCACTGCTAGTATTATTTTGGATTTTCGACTGATTATTTGTATAATTTTGTGTTAAAAAGCACAATCTGACTTTATTTATGGCATCCAAAGCCTCCCAGATGCATTTTGCCCTCATTTTGGCCAAAGGAGCCGAGGAGGCCTGGGTTTGATAGGTCAGCGGTTGCCTTCTAGAAACCCAGTCCATCACACTCGTTCCAAGACGGCGTCATCCACGTTGTCATCGAGGAACAATGGAAGTCAGCCAGAATGGACTAATGGGAAAAAAACATTGATCGTTACATTTTGTTGTTGAAAAATGTAACTGAAAATCTGAAAAATGTAATATTCTATGTTTAAAAAGATGGGAAAAAAGTGAGCATTTTTATGTAGCCTACGAGCACTTTAAAAAAAAATTAGCATTATTTTAGCACTTTTTTGGCAAAAAAACAAGGACTGCTGTAAGCATTAAATGCTTTTTTTACGAGCACTATCGGTAAGAGCCTAGATCAGACCGCTCATGAATTAGTCTTGGCGAATTGCATTTCAAAATATTCCACAAAGAAAAACGAAGTTTCTTGTAAACTAGATCACAATTCCTCTTCTCTTCATGTTTGTCAGACAGTGTCAGTTTAACTTCAAGGTTCTTTACAGCTGCCCAATCGAAACAATAGGTAGACAACACAAACAATGCCTTGTTCTAACAACAAAAGAGCTGCAGATTAACAAGAACGAATCAGAAGTACAGGTAAACTTGCCAAGCGACCTGAAAAACGAAAATAGATTGAACCACGGAGACACATTTCTTTTATCAGCAGTGTTCTAAAAGAGCATCAAAATATATTCATAATGAGTTGATACTCCATTCGTATTATGAAACGCATATTAGTCACAAATCATCAGATAATATGCCTCAATTCATATTAAACTAGCCCGTGTTGGGGAGTATTCGGATGCACGTTCGGTCCATAAACTTGTAACAAAGTTAAACTCGAGATTTCCTTCGGACATCCGGCTAAATCAGTAACATATATCTCTTAAAAATTATAAGATTTTTCACGAGAGAAAGCAATTAAAGTGGAGTTAACCATTTTAAAAATCCACGAAAGCAAAACCTTTTCAACGACGAGATGTTTGTTCACCTGCTAGCAACTCTACATGTTTGAGAACAAAACAATAGTTGTGCTTGCGAACTTCTTTGTATGAAATTCCGCGGTTTTTGTGATGTTTTTCCAAACGCCAAAGTTTGACGTCGCGAACAGTGAAATTTCCTTATTTTCTACCAGAAATGTTAGAAAAGATGTCACAAATGTCACAAAAAATATTTTCCTTCAAAAATGTAGTCGGGAAAATTTAACATAGTAAAATATCTTATTCCACCATTGTGATGTGAATAAGAAAAGATAGATATTGATCTTTGTTTCAAGTAATGGCCATTTTGTTCGCTTGAAAACTTAACAACGGTGCAAAATACAGTAAACAAATTAACAATCTTGTAGAAGTTATCATATTTTGCCGACCTTATCTCTACCAGAGCAATAAAAAGAACAATATTCTACAGCTGTATTTGTGCAATATTTACAGCACTGAATATTTATGAGTAGTCTATGAAGTATAGTCATCGATGTAGTCCTCAACGCTTGAGCTAAAATTCCACGTGTCAGTTCAGTACCACATTGGCTGAAGTCATCATTCAAGGATCGGTTCTTTATATTTCCTTACACAGAAAAGGTGAGCTTATCCCCTGCATGATATGCAAAAATGTCATGTTAAAACAGGTATCTTAAACGTTTCGGGTCCAATCTTGCGAGGTACGAAAACTAAAATTCACCTTTCGGTAAGATAGTTAAGAATTTAGGGGACAGTCTCTCTAAAAGCGGTCCACTGCACCTAGGGTCGGAAAAAAGTGTTCCTTCAAACTTTTCTCAGTGAACTATCTTCGGTCATAAGTAAATGCAAAGACTTCAGTTTTTGCAAATACGTCGAAATTATTTTTTAGAGCTCAAAACAATCAGCCGGAAAACGCCTAAATTTGAGCGTTGGAAGGACGGAAAATTGCCTAAATTGACGAGTTCGCTGCTCAAAGACCACCAAACGTAACAAAAAATATTGTTATTATCCCTTCGTTAAGTGATCGTTCAAAGGGAAGAAATGCACGTTATTTTTAATATATTTTGTTTTGGGGGATCCTGAAAATTTATCTGTTATTTTCTGAAAACCTGCGAAAATAGCATGTCTTCGCTGGCGTTTATTTCCCAAGTCCAAACCCGGCCGCTCAAAACTTTAACAGAATTCTGCTAAGAAAAGGTTAGTAAGCATAGAAATGTAAAAATATCTTGCGCTTTTAATCTTCCTTTCCCACAGCGACTTTGAACTTTCTGCGCTTTTTGCGATTCTCACACTTCATTATACAAATTCGGTTGCCACGCTTATTCAGATTGTTTTCATTCAAAACGCTCTGACATTGTTTTAATTAACCATGCCACGTTTAAGATACAGGGTTCTGACAAAAAATAAAATTCAGAAATAGTTTAAATAGGTAGCATTGCTGAATTATTAGCAGTGATCTCCAGACGCTTTGTGGAAAAGTCAAGAAAACGTGGCCGGAATATTTGCAAATTTATTCACGGTCTATTACTATCTGTTTACAACTTCCCAGATCAATGGCGTCCTTCGTTTGGAAACCAGCGCATTTTGAATTTCGGAGTTATGGTGGTGTGTGACATGAAGATCGCGCTTGCCGAAAAATATACACTTATCTCGCGATTTTTAGCCATTTCAGGAGTTAAAGTATTAGGAAAAGAGCTTGTGTAAATGGTTTTTGGTTCGGTTCAGACAATTAGTTGTCTAGATAGCCAAAGTAAGTTCTAGATGTTCACACTATTTTCCGGCCACCATATTGGAGGACATGGCGGCTCCATACTCTATAATTTTGCGCGGAACATTTCGACGAATATCTCAACTTTGGGACAAAGCACACACCTTAAACTTGGAGAACTGTCTTCTTTATTTATCGTCTATACTATCACAATTTCTTGACTTTATCCACTGAATAGTTTTTGATTTTATTTTTTATTGCGTTACAATGCACACACTCTATAGACCGGTCAGTTTAATTTACAAAACCTAGCTTTGTAGTGTTTTGATTCTTTCTTTCCATTTTCTACTGATGATTCTAAAATGAAACGTACTATTTAGCCGATATCAAATCTTGACAGAACGCTGTAATTGAAATTGACAACATCGTGACCTTCGTAATCTCAGTTGCGTTGCACAAGCCACAAAGATTTTACGTCCTTATCCGCTCCAAACACCCGCAAAGTCAACCAGTGTGTACAGTGTGTATTCGCGTTAGCAATACTCATTATCTTACACTGAAACCTTGCTTGCTCTTTGGTAATAATGGAATTGCGATGCATTTGGAAAACATTTCAAAATGAGCATCGACTTGGTGGACAATTATTGTTCTAAATAAGTACTTTTTTTATTGGAAATTTTTATTAGAAATTTGTTGGAAATTTGTTGGAAATTTTCTAACGAAAGTCCTTAAGGTGATAAGAACCATGCGGGTTCCCGTTAAGCGATGGATGACTAAATTGAACTACGCTTAATCTTCATTAAAACATATATTAACGTTACTGTTTGACAATCTCTCTTCTAAAACCTACAACTGAACTTTCGTGTGAAAAAAACTGACTTGGTTGCACAAGTTTGACGTAAATATATTTCGATCAAGTAAATATTGAATGACTAGTGATCAAGTATGTCAAATTTCAGACATTTGCCTCAGGGGCAAAGAGTTCTCATGCATATTTCGTCATCTGAAAATGTGGATGAGTGTAATACAGCCAAAACGCGTATTTTCTGACATGTCTTTCGTATCTTCACTATATACGCTAACGTTTTGACATTCTTGATAACTCTGAATCGAATTAACTCACTGAAGAGCAAGTTCAATTCAGTGTGGTTGAGAAAAAAAGCGTTATTCACATCAAAGTTCTTTAGAGTTATAGCTAACAAATTGTTCAAGTAATTTTACTTTTTATTTAATCTGGAAAATGACCTCATTGTGACTTGATTAGCTGAAAGCAGGCCAATTTATCTTTAATATATGCATTGCAGGGCAAATTTGCATGTTTGAGACCAGACAGTAGTTGTGCTTGCAAACTCCTTTGCATGAAATTTCGCGGTTTTTGTGATGTTTTTCTAAACACCAAAGTTTGACATCGCGAACGGAGAAATTTTCTTCTTACCAGAAATGTTAGAAAAGATTTTAGAATTTTCAATGTCCCAAAAAATATTGTCCTTCAAAAATTAAGTGGTCGGGAATATACCCCTTATTCCAAAATGGCCGCCATTTTAGTATTCTTTTGTTTACTTGAAAATGAGACCTTGTTGCCTCGTTTAAGGGAAAATATTCTTTTGAATTTCGAGTTTAAGAACGAGGTAAAAAGGGCTAATTTGCATGTAAACAAAAGAATACTTAAATGCCGGCCATTTTGGAATAACGTGTATTACATATAATAAGATACCTTGTCACACCATTGTGATGTAAATATGAAAAGGTAGATATTGATCTTTGTTTTAAGTAATGCCTATTTTGTTTGCTTGAAAACTCAGCAACGGTGCAAAATACTGTAAACAAATTAACAATCTTGTAGAAGCTATCATATTTTGCCGACCTTATGTCTACCAATGCAATAAAAAGAACAATAGTTCGTATTGTGTGATCGTCCGGGTGAGTGTAGTTCTGAAAAGAACTGTTGTTGGTGACTGACGTTTCGACAACCTGAGCGGAAGTCATCTTCAGAGTCAAGTGAATAGTGTTTGTCAGTCGATGATGTTATAAGTCTGGTCCGTTGAACGTGATTGGTCGGTATAGCCATGATGGTATTGGCTGAAAGACTCGTGTAAAGTTTGTCATCAGTCATTGGTGGGTTTCGATCCGTCTATTGTTAGTCAAGTAGGTCGGTTTTGGTCCGTGTATTGTTAAGTCGGTCTGTTAGAAGTCCGTTTGTCGGTTTCGTTTCTGTCATGGATAAGTCGTTTGTAAGGCGCCGGTAGTTGTTGACATCTGTTAAGAGGCGTTTGTTCTAGGTTAGTGTACCAGCTTTCCAGAGTCAGTCGTTGAAAATAGTTTGTACTGTAGGTTAAGCAGTGAGCAGAGTCCCAGTCAATGTTGTGGTTTGTCAGTTGATGATGTACAGCAATGTGATTGTTGGCATCACCATTTCTCGTGGCTCGTTTGTGTTCAGTCAGTCTCGTGTTAAGGTTTCTGCCAGTCTCACCAATGTAGGAAGCCTGGCAGTCGGAGCATTTGATCTTGTAAACTGCTCCCTGTCTATCATAAAATGAAAAATAAAAAATAAAAATAAAAATATAGTATATATGAAATAAATTGCTGAAGAAATCAAGACAGAATTTTCTTTCGTCACCTTTTCTTTTTTTTTTGAGTAAAGCGTTGCGTGACACGGCCAAATGACTTCTCGCTCCTTATAGTCTTGGGCGGCGATACCAACAGCGCTATCTGTACTGTCACGCAAACGTAAACTCTTATCAGAGGAAACATGCACGCTAATTTTCATTTCTCGATATTCACGCTTATTATCTCCATTTAGGACTGTAGAACATTATTATAAACCAGCAACTATCTTTGTTTTCATTGTTTTCATACCTTGTTCTAATAATCGCCAAGCAAACAAAATTAACGTAAACAAAGTGGATTGAGATAGGGTTATGTGACGTACTAAAGAAAAGGGAATTTCATGTCTGTTATCTTATCTTAGCCTTCAACGCCTTCCTGTTTGTTCATAACATTGGATACTTTCAAACAATTCTCTCTAGTTTATTTGGTATTTATTGGAAGCTCTAGAGCAGGGTGTAACAGTAGCCATTTTAGCGTTCATTCTGTTGCTTTTTATCGAATTCTTAATGGCCTTCCTAAAAAAATAGGGGAAAATCACACATTTTTTGCCGTTCTCAAGAAAAACAAACGTCATTAAACGTCGCGTTACTACTCGGTGACAGACCTTGTTACTGATGTCACGCAGATTTCAATTTTTAATGTTCCATTACAAAACGAAAAAAATAGTAACAATTTCTTAGCTACTGATCTCTAAAATGTCTAATACAGTCGTACCTCTAGACCAGAGGAGGCTAAATAATTGATTAATTGGATAATAATTAATTGGAGATAATAAGCGTGAATATCGAGAAATGAAAATTAGCGTGCATGTTTCCTCTAATAAGAGTTTACGTTTGCGTGACAGTACAGATAGCGCTGTTGGTATCGCCGCCCAAGACTATAAGGAGCGAGAAGTCATTTGGCCGTGTCACGCAACGCTTTACTCAAAAAAAACAAAAGCTGGCGGAAGAAAATTCTGTCTTGATTTCTTCAGCAATTTATTTCATATATACTATATTTTTATTTTTATTTTTTATTTTTCACTTTATTTTAATATATTTTTTAAGTTACCCTCGACCCTCGACATGTCACCCTCGACTCTCGACATTCTACTCTCGACATTTTACCCTCGACTCTCGATTCTCGACGATTAGATACACTCACTGCAGGGCAGATTAACTTGCGTGCGTTCGTAACTTTCTCAAACATATAATACATGAAGAATCGTTTGAAATATCAAGCACTTAAGAGTCCCTGTCCATAAAAATGGAAAATAACTCGGCAAGGGTCGAAAATTCGATTTCGCTCATATTTTCATGGTAGATAGGCTAGGGCATGACAAAAACTATTGGATAGTTTTTTTGGCAAAATATCCTTTTATTTCAAAGAAATATGCAAATTACCAAATTCCGTTAAAATCGTCATTTGACGCACCATTTTATTAAACAAGTTTGAGAGCCTCGCATGCAAAACCACATCATTCTTCCGTCTTTAAAACCCTCAAATATTTTTGTGCAATGTTTAAATGTGTACTGGGTTGGTTTTAGGGAATGTTACGTTGTCTTTTTGGGTGCAAAATAATTAAATTTCGAAGACATCTATTTCATTCACTTAAAAGTACTTCGTGAATATAATTGATTTTCACCATGTGCGAAACCTTCAAATGGATTAAGCTTCTGGCGGTTGAATCGCAAAAGGATGATCTACAGATTCCTGTAAAAATTTCTTTGGGCAAAATGATTGTGAGCGACGCGAGAGCTTTTCAAAGTACGTCAAAAATGCAAATATTTGACCATCCGTCGTCAAATTTCAATTTACGGGTTAGACGTATATTTTAGCATGCGCCACATGACTCGACCTATAACAAGTTGAAATAGACACAGAGCTGATAATTTCGAAATGTTCTAACCTTATTTGTTGCAAAAGGCAGGTCCAAAGCCGATTTGACGTGTTTCTAGTCGATCTCTCACCATTCGTCGCACATAAAGCAGAAGTTTGCTTTTGTTTACACAAGGTTAACGCCGATGTACATCGCCAACTGTCAACCTATTATTGGTCGAATATCATGAATCTGTGACCATCTTTCTGCGCATATGAACATCACTGCATCTAAGTCAAAAACGGCTGAGTCGTTTGTAGATAGTTGCTTACTTTGCACTGCGCCAAAATAATACGTTTGATCGATTGCTGACCATTGCTGATGAGCGTGTCGGCGCAGCACAATCTTACAGCCGTGATTTGTTCGTCACGCAATGCTGTCACGGCATATGCTGCACATTTTGATCCATTTTGTATAGAGCACTCTCAGGATAAATGAAACAATTTAATCATTGTTCATCTGTTTGTTCATATATATAATAATATGTGTATATTTATATAATCGTATTCTATAGTGTACGTGGCCTCGGTCCAAATCAAATGTTTCAGACAACAGCTGATAAAGCTAGTGCCTGTACTCACTAGAATTTTAAAAAAATCGCCATGAACCAAATTATAGATCAATGAAGCAAGAACTGGCTGAAATAAATATAGGAAATCACAACGTGTTTAATTCATGAGGAAAACAGACTAAATTTAATTAGTAATTACGTGAGTAAATAGCCCTGGCCATGCCATTTTATTTGGCGTATTTTGTTTGCCTAGTGGCGAGGCATTGGTATGTTTGTAACTGAAAATAGAGGACTGTTGTCAATACAGTCCAAAATTATTGTCAGTAAAATATTGTAAATAAAACACCTATTGACCGGTTACCTCCGCGGCCACCGTTTGGTCGTTCCAATAAGGGTTTCATTATTGTCTTTACCCCTATTCAGCGGCCACTCAAAATTTAAACACTTTGTTTTGGAAAGGGCGATGGCAGATAAGAGTCTGAAACTGAAGGTGCATGACGAGTGATTATTCAAATACACTTCTATCACGATTGTCTTGAATTGACTCCATGTTCACCAAGAAATTTATAACCCGATAGTGAGAAATTAAATATTCAAGGTACACCAACCTCTATTTAAGCGGCTAGCGCCATTAAGCGGTCACCACCCATTTCCCCGGGGGTAGCCCACTGTATTACATGTAAACCAAAAATAATTGCACAGCGCGAAATGACCCAGGTATGAGTTTAGCGTTACAGTATAACGCAGGGCATGTAGGTAGCGGTGGTCGAGTAAAAGATAACAACAGGGGCAATGGTAAACTATTCATTCTTCTCATTTCTTAATTTAATCTCTTCCTACTCAACACGATTGCGTGCTCCCAGTGGTTCCCAGCCTTACGGAGCCTTATGTATTAAGATAGAAATTGTCCTACCCCTACCCCCTAAAATGGGATGACAGTATTGCCTGACGAACAAGGAACCGCTGCAAGCAAGGATTTGAGTCGTCAAACCATGATGATCAAACGTAATGTTTTGGTGTAGTGCAAAGCAAGCAACTATCTACAAATGACTTAGCCGTTTTTGACTTAGATGCAGTGGTGATCATATGTGTCGAAAGAGAGTCACAGATTCATGGTATTCGACCAATACTGAGGTTGACAGTTGGCGATGTACATCGGACGTTATGTAAACAAAAGTAAACTTCTGCTTTATGTGCGACGAATGGTGAGAGAAACACGTCAAATCGACTTTGGACCTCCTTTTACAGCAAATGAGGTTAGGACATTTCGAAATTATCAGCTCTGTGTCTATTTCAACTTAACATTGGTCAAGTCATGTGGCGCATGAAAAAAATCAGGGCTTCAACGGGATTCGAACCCGTGACCTCCGCGATACCGGTGCGATGATCATTCTTCACCTTCAGCTACAACCGCAGTTCAAATATGAATTATTTCGTATATACTTCACATCATTTCACTTCTCACGGGAAGATATGAACTCAATTAATTGACCTCGCTCCCAAAGTGTGGCTTCATAGCTCAGTTGGTAGAGCATCGCACCGGTATCGCGGACGTCACGGGTTCGAATCCCGTTGAAACCCTGATTTTTTTTTTTTTCAGGCTTCTTCTTTCCAATTGCTTAAATTGGAAAATTTACTGCGATGATCATTCTTCACCTTCATCTACAGCCACAGTTCAAATATGAATTATTTCATATTTATACTTCACATCAGTATCGAAATTCTTCAATAGTTTCGCTTTCGACGGAGACGACATATCCCGTCTCACTTTTGCCGAGCGTGATTGGCTGAAAAATTGCCAGGACAACGTTAACGCTGCACTAAAATTGTTGCAACGCAATGTCCACGTATGCAAACTACGTTTCAGAGTACTAGTTGGTGATTGGTCAAAACTATCTGTGGCTGGCGCCGCAATAAATTGCTGCTGCATTCAAATGTTACTGTTATTTCAAAGGTAAAATTTAACACCTTCTTTACTCTTCAAATCAGTGGAAATCTTCAGTGGAAATCTTTAGTACAAATCTTTAGTACATACGGTATGTTCATTCACTATTATAAACTAAGTTTAAATACAATCGAATCTAACAATTCAGAAACAGCACCGGTTAACCTAACTGAAAACTTTGAATCCCGCGTTAAAATCGTTGTTGAGTGATATGCTTCTGGTGGAAGTCTTAACTAACACTTAACACCAAGGAAATTCTTTCAAGAACAGAACTGGTTCTGTCAAAATCAACAATGTTATAATCATAATTGTAACCATTCTCTCAAAATGCAAAGTCACTTGCCTGCTGGAAAATTAATTTTAATCTGGCGAGATTTCAAGGTTGTATGTACAGTTGAACAAATAGGCGCAGAAATGCTGCTGTGAATTCGGAACTGCAGGTTGTGGCCATATTGTTGAAGACATTTTTAGAAGATCCTTCTGATTCTGCCAGTCTGTCAACCATCCTTAGACGTTTCCTTGCTCTTTGAAGTTTTGAATTTTACAGTTTAGCTGTTCTTCTCGTCCTCTTAATCCTAACATTCTGGCGTTATTCCAACGCACGAGATGAAGTAGCTGGCGGGGTGTCTAAACCAAAAGCTGTCGTCCACATCTTTTCCATTTGGCTTTCATGTTCAGCTCTGTAAGGACGGCCTCCGTTTCCTTCAGCCTAAATCTGTTTCCTCTTTGAAGCAAGCTTCTTGAAATCTTCTTCGCCTCCGATATCAAATACTCGCCTTCCGTTCGCTTTAGGAAATATCTCCGCAAACCATTTCGGTAAGCGTTCAGGGTGGATGGCTCGTGTTTTCTCTCAGCCTGGAGGCTACCTTTTCTCTTTTTCTCGTATTCCCAGAAAAAAGTGGCTCAAGGCCTCTTCATATGAGCCCGGTCGACCGGGCTGGCCCGGTTTCCGAGATCTCGCCTCGCTTCTCTTTCCTTCGTAAAAATTTCGATGTGTTCATATGAGAAGCCAGGCTGGCCCGGTTACCGAGATCTCGGGTTTTGCGACCGAGATCTCGGTAACCGGAATGAAAATTTTCCCATATGAACACTCCAGCCCGGGTAACCGGGACGCAACTGTTTAGACGAAATAGCTCCGCTTTCGCAACATAGCGGCCAAAATGGCATAATTTTTGCCTTGTATATATTTCCACTTTAGGAGTAGGCGAATTAGCTTTATTAGTAAAGTTACAAGAGTCCACAAAGCTGCGACGGCCGCGAACGATACAAGTTTATGTTCCACCATTTTGGTTGTGTTTCTTGGATTTTATCCCGGTAGACCGGGCTGAAATTTCCCATATGAACAGACAACAAAATTCGTCCCGGTAACCGAGCCAGCCCGGTTACCTGGCTCATATGAAGAGGCCCTCAGTAGTTCACTTGCATTATCATTGTTGATTGTTGTTTGTCGAAGCCAGCTGCTTGCCGACACCGCGTAAATAGGTTTTTTTGGGGCGCGATACTGTATTTTGCTGGACAGCGGTACACCTTAACAAAACTACAAAATGCCTGCAACTTTTACATTGTTTTCGCCGCGAGTCTTGTCGTCGACAGTGAAAAAGATACAAAACTTAGAGGGCACACCGTAAACTTAGCTTTTAAACTCCGCTCATTTGTTGGATAGTTCTCAGTTAATATTATATATTGTGCCAAAGCCAAACTGAACTTGCACACGATGTGAAATTGTTGTTGTTTTGTGAGAGTTAATGCTCGCAGGCGGCGAGTGGTTCTGTCCTCGTGTACCGGTTCACAAGAACCGATACAAAAGACCCAACAATGTTCAAGAGCTAAACAAAGGTTCGTAAAGAAAGGAGTACAATGGTTATTCCCTCTGTGTACCGGTACACCAGGACACAACCCGGCGAGTCAGTACGCTAAGGCTAAAACTAGGAAGCTTTTGTGTGGCTGTAACGGTGTTCTGAGGACATCAACTTCAGAAGTTTGTTGAATTGGTGGGCTTGAACCGTATGAATCGGTATGTCAACGGCATTTTGATCAAATTCGTCGGGAAGACCACAGGCTGCCCAAGCTCTCAATGTTATCCTTTTTTTTTCCTTTTTATGCGAACGTTCAGGCCAACGTGACATATGGCATGTACTATTACATAAAGACCGAATTTGAGCACGCGAAACATGACTTTACCCTGTTGCTGTGTTGTATTCTTTGTTGTTTGCCAGCTCCTCGGGCCGATCTAACGCGATTTCGGCGAGTTATCGGTTTGTGGGTTTCCACAAACCGATAACTCGCCGAAATCGCGTTAGATCGGCCCGAGGAGCTGGCAAACAACAAAGAATACAACACAGCAACAGGGTAAGTAGATTTTACTCACAAAATATAAGAATAATTGGCTTTTCAAGCAAAGCCGTTGCATTCCCATACAAACCTTTATAAATTCAAACCGTTGTAACACAACACCTCCATATGCTGCAAGGCGAGAGTCATGTTTCGCGTGGTCAAATTCGGTCGTTATGTAATAGTACATGCCATATGTCACGATAGCCTGAACGTTCGCATAAAAAGGGAAAAAAAAGGATAACATTGAGAGCTTGGGCAGCCTGTGGGAAGACATGCTCGTGTTCGTCCACTTGTTCGATTGGGGACACTCGCGTAAGTAAACACGGTCATCCTGTCCTCACTCGGTATCACCGAATTATAGACCAAGTTGGCCGAAGCAGTGCTTCGTATAAATCTTGGACACGTTGGTGTAACAAGTGTAGGACTGAAGTCCCAAAAGGGTTCAAAATCTGGCCTCAACTCGAGGAAGAACCGAGGTATGTTTTATTATAAAATATCCAATTTTAATTATACTCTACTTCAGGGAGCTTGAGGCTGGCGAAAATAAAATTTTAAATTTTCATGTTTATTTCTGTTTTTTCTTTTCACAATTTCGAATTGTTGCAGTTCTGTATTTTGCTTTTAGCACCTCTTAAGTGTGAAAATTGTTTTAAACTAGTTGCATAGCTATTAGAGTTTGAGAGAGAGAAAAAAAAACCACAAGAGGTACATGACATCTGATTATCTTAAGATGGCAGAAGACATGGAATACAAGATTTCATTTTTAGTTGTAAATAGGCTATCCCCCCTGTATTCACACAACAATCTTCTGATTATAAGGCCACCCAGATAATTTATGAGCACATTACCTTTAGAACTTTCTAAAATTAATATTTGTTTACATGTTACTATTATCTGGATTTCCCAATAGAAAACTTCTTCTATTATACTTTTTTCCATTTTGGCTCAGCAAAAATCCTTTTACTGTCCATGGATGATTTCCACAACATCAATGCTGTAAAATCACTGAGAAAATACTGACCAATGCTCTCCATACTGCAACTCCTCTCCTGGATGTTCAGCCATCTGTTGATGGTGGGGAGAGGCAGGGGGCAGGAGCCCAGGAGAATAGGGGGCAGGAAGCGGGAGAGAAAAGGGTGGGAAGCGGGAGAGAAAAGGGTGGGAAGCGGGAGTGCTAAGAGGGCAGGAATCGGGAGAGAAATGCAAAATGCTAATTTTTGTCATTCATTCATTCAAATACTTTCAAAAACAAGAACTGAAAATGTTATTTGACTTTCATTTAGTGTCTTTAGAGACTTCTAGGCCGACAGGCAAAGAAAAATTCACCCTTGGGCTCAAAATGAGGCTTAAAATGAAACCCTTTGACAGTGGTTATGTCATAGGTCATTCACTTGAAAGACGTGGAAAAGAGTGACAAGGCTGAAAACGAAAGAAAAAAGGAAAAGGAAATGCCTAAGGACTGTGCAGCTTAACAACTAGGATGTGTTTTGAGTCTCTTAATTTACAGGGGACAGGAGTAGGACGAACAAGGGTGGGAGTCAAGAGATAAAGGTATGGGAAGTGGGAGGTTCTGACTCCCCTGTCCCTCCCCCACTTGTGGAGAGAGGCACCATGAGAGTAAAAGTGTCTTGCCCAAAAACACAACACAATGTCCTTGACCAGGGCTCAAACACGGACCACTCGATCCATTGCTGAGCACACTAACCACAAGGCCACTGCACCTCCCACCTTGTCCCTTAGGCCTAACCTCAACCCTAAACCTAAAAAAAAAGGAGTCTATAGATTTCAGTCAAGTTTACCACTTTTATCACTTGTGTATTTGAGACAATTTCTAATTTTCTCACTTTCTGCCTTTTAGTTTACAGTATCAAAGCCTGATTTTAAGTGATTCGCAACTACTGACAGAACTTGTTTTTGCAACTTACAACTTCAGACTTTGCACAAAATTTCTCACTGGAGAAAAGCAATGTTGTAGAACTTAAGTGATGAACTAAATGCAGTAACTATTAATTTGTAAGAAATGTATTTGTTCTTTAATACATGCTTTTGTGTCTCGTATCTGAGTTAGTCGTAGTGAAGATTTATTACGAATGGTTTGTAGACGACAGTAAGCCAATTCAGAGACACAGTGGCATAAACAAACCCACGTGTTAGCCAATTTATCACAGGAAAAAAATAAATACATATAATTATATATGTATAATTTATTGCCATTAG